>NW_010169695.1:127323-131313 GCF_000695765.1 Mesitornis unicolor
ATGCTGTGATGCTGGTTTTGCACTGAAACTTTTCTGTGCTCTGGCGGCAGCACCACTTGGAATACATAGCACTAGCCAAAGCTGGAAAGGGAACCATATTATTACAAGCATGCCTTTAAAAACATCCAAGGGAAGTCTGAACTTCTTTAACCTGTATCTGCTGAGGAATTTCATTGCTCTGAGCTTCCCCATGCTGATCTTCAGGAGGGTCTTACATACACTTAGTATGAAGCTAAACATCTGCTAGGGAAGACACTGAAAAATTACTACAAGTGATACAAATATAATCAAAACGGAACTCAGATTGCTGCTGAAGAATCTGTAGACTTATGTGTGCATCTTGATTTTTTATCTCGGTATGGCAGGTGACACGTGGATACATAACCTCTACCTCCTTGTCACCTTATCTCCACATTTTTTTTGGCCACATCGACAGCAGACTTGCTGTGCATGAGGGAGGCTGAAAGGAAACGTGATGGGGAGGCAGAGAGGAAAGACTTGAGGTCAATTCAGCTTCAGTTTGGTTTAAGCTGACCCTGAAACCACCCTCAACCCTTTCTGATGAAATTTTATAAGAAATACCTCAAAGGAAATCTTTACTATTCACTTCTGAATGATGGATTTCAAAAAGACCCATAGGTCAAATTTTGTGATGTGCGTTGTGTGTATACGTATGTGTGCCTCTTGAGTAGATTATCTTTCCAGTCATGGGAGAAGACAGACTGCCAATCAGACACATGTAAGCTACATGTCAATGTCTACAAAATTAAGAGAAATGCATCCCTGCTATTTAGGAATTCAAAGTGAAAAATGTGCTTTGTGGTATCTCTATTCATGTGGGTTGCTGGTTTTTTCTTCTTTTTAGCAATATTATTTAAGTTTTATAGAAGCTTGACTCTCTACTGAGTCAAAAGCACATTAATTTGGTTATTAGCATGTGTATCAAGCGATCTCACTCCACTCAATCAGAAAATAGGAATTAAGATGATTTGACAGCCCTCCAATTTTGCTTTCAGTGCTATCGATTCCTTTCATCAAGGCTATGCTGCTTTGTGTTTGATCTTGCAAAAGGAACTGATGGCACACTTGGTCTAATCACATTTCATTGTGCATTCACTGCATGTAATAATAAATTTCACTATCCAGATCGATTTTGGCCCAATTTCCTCTCACAGGATGCAATTCAATGATTGCTTTTATATTTTGCTTTTAGGACCACTGTTTGATGCATATAGGGCTTTAAAAAAATAAATACTAAAATAAGCTTTTATATATTCTATATATATTCTATACATTTATTTACAATTGTTTTGGGATAAAGCCTATACTTGATTTTAATAGTATTGAGGTTACTACATGGTACGTAATGCAAATTATTTTCGTAATGACTTTCAAAGCACTTAGTTCTTGAGTAAACTGTTTAAATACAAATACTTCCATACAGTGTACTGTTCAATATAACTTGCAAATGTAAAGAGTTTATTGCATAATTTTGTAAGCAGTATTGTGATGTATCTCAATATTTTCTATAATGACCTTATAACAGGATCATTATTTGACAGAGAACATTGTAGATGAGGTTAATGTACTTTTTGTAATTTTTTTTCCCATAGAAAATAGAGATGAAAAATATTTCTTAGGTCAACTAGCTCATTCTCTGCTGGTGATTTTATTATGCCTATTCATCAGTTCGAAAGGCCACATTACTGTTGCATATCTGTATTAGGGAAAAGGCAATTCTGGACTTGCCTACTAGTAGAGCTTGCTGGTGAATGTGCAGTGAGCGTTAAAGCTTTCACTGACTTGTGGTGAGTCAAAAAAGCATCTGAAGTCCCTTGGAAGTGAGGAGGGAGAATAATTAAAGGCAAAGGACTGTTAAGTCTGTAGTCAAATCTCAGGTTGATTCTAACAGAAAATAGTACAAATAACACCTCTGTGGAGTTGGAAGAGTTGATCTTGGATTAAAGATCTGAGGTTTAGAACTAAGCTTCATTTAGCGTATAATGAAATAATAGTTACATGATCCACAAATGTTTAGTAACGATGTCTGTTAATACAGTTGTTAAGTGAAATACAATTAAGCATATGGATTGTAAATACATGACTATAGGAAGGGAATCTCTTAAGGCAGCTGTTCTCAGTGAATTATATTACATCCAAAGCCCAGCTAACTATGATTGGAAAAATATAATTTTAAATGTGCATAGTGGCATACAGAAAGATTCATATGAGTAAAACCTGTGGTCTTAGTTTCTCTTGTGTATAAATGATTATGATATGATCATAGAAAAATAACAGTGGAAGCAGAAAATGTGCTTCCTTACTTCCAATTAGGCCGGGATAAAGTACAGCCAAAATAAATCTATCCAGCATGATACAAAATCTTGAGTGCAGACATCTTGAAGCTTTGAAGGTGTTATGTTGTCTTCTGTAGAATTAGAACTGAAGGTCTTTAAATCAGTTCTCATCACAACTGCAATAGACAGGGATAAAAGGTTTCCATTTTTAACTTCAAATTTTAATAATTTGTTTAAAAAGAAAGAAGATAATTCCCAATTGAAAACTCTGTTATGGTTTCTGTTTTCATTTTTCTTCTTTCTCTGTCGAAAAATATTTGTTAAATGTTCCCCCAAGTTTTAAACTTCTTTATTTTGACCAATGACTTTTTTTCTAATGATGATATAAAATTGATTTGGTTTTCAGGCTCGAACAAGAGTTAGCTAACTAATAGAATATACTTTAAGTAAATAAGTAAGAAGCTAAAAGAATACATTTTAAATAAGTATGTACAAAAAATTTGAAATTATATTTTTAAGACAGTCTTCTGATTTTGATTTTCAGATTTTCTTCTCAAAGACACTTAGACACTATAATTATTTGTTTTATAAGTTAAAAGAGTTGTCTTTTTGGTTGCAGGAAAACCTTCCAGGATATGTTTGTCCAGTGATGAGTATGACTTATGATCCTATACACAAACATTATTAAAACCGTATGAAAGACCTATAATCTTCTGCCCTCAAAATACAAGAAAAAACTGCTGCTGTATAAATGATACCGCTTAATCTATCTTATCATCATGTCTAGGCAGAAATTGTACTAGTTTAAAAATCTTAGATGTTTTGGATTATAGGATATATTTTAAGAAAATATATTGGACTTTTTATTGTAGCACTTGTATTTTTTAATGTGTAAAAACAGTAAACAAGTTCAAGTATTAGTAGTGGCACCTTAGGGTTTTGCAGTGCTTCTTGACTCGAAAAGTAAGTTTATTTTGACAGAATACTTAATGGGATTTACTAAACTGCTACGAAAGCTATAAGCTATAATGAAACAGGCTTGGCAAGTCTGTCTGAGGATGAGCTTCCTTCTCTGGGCTTAACTCTATTTCAGTGTTCCCATTTATCTCTCCAGTGAATGCAGGCACCCTTCATGGTCTGACAGATACTCTGTCCTTGCCAGGTAGCTGCTGCTTTTAGGCATTAGCTGCCAAAACAATTCAGAGATTAATGGGAAAACATCTATAAATTATAGTACAACCTCTCCACTTTCACAGAACATGTAAGATCTTTGGGATGTTTAAATGCTGTAAAATGTCTTAATTTGTTCAGACACTTGCACAATTATTAATACAGACAGATGTGGAATACACAGACAAGCAGCATCTAAATTAGCTTTGAGGGGAATTAATAAGAGAAGCTAGCAAAATATTCCCAGAGAATAAATTAATGTGACATTTTATTATGATTTCAACATAAGATTACCAAGTGTATATCTTAAACGTTGGTCTAAAAACCTGCAAAAGAAAGCTAATATCAAATGATGCAACAAGGGAAAGTGGAACAGAAAGCTACACCTATTGGGCTCACAGACATTCCCAAGGTAAGACAACACTTGTCACCCTGAGTAAGCCATTAAATGCATTGGTTTTTCCAAGTCTTTAATTACAGTTGGCATTCCCGAGTCTAGTGCTGGAGGCAGCCATCCTGCTGA
>NW_010169695.1:131344-133242 GCF_000695765.1 Mesitornis unicolor
CCTTTGTGACACTGAAGTGGGAGAAAACAGCAGCAAGGACCGTAGCCTAGTTTCTAAAGTGCTTCTAAAACACATTGGTAGGAGAAAAAACCTTTTTAATTTCGCATGATTTGCACATCTAGGTCTAGCCTCAGCTGAGCGTGATGCTCTGTGGGCTTGTAATAAACCCTCCAATCCACAGTGTCTGTGGAGTTCAGCTTGGATCCTGACACCATCACCTAGTAGCACAGCAGATCTCTGCAGCACTGGCTCTGTACAGCTCAAATGGAAATTTCCTCATAATGTCATAACCTGTAGCTCCTTAGCCAAATGGATTATAATAACAGTTGCCCAAAGAGTAACATCTGATGACACCATAGCCATACAAGCTAGTAATGTCATGTCAGCCCCTAAGATGTGATTGCAGTCACCTAGGCTTGATTTCATAGCTTGCTGCTACTAAAAGGAAAATTGCTGATTTACCCATTACTTCTACCTCTCCAGCTCTCGCTTCAGCGTGGACTTGAATGTCCCTGTGTTTCTTCTGTCCCTGCACCCACAGCTCTTGTTACCTTTGCTGCTGGCTTTTGACAGGCATTTGAGCTACTTTATCTCACCAAACAGAAGAAAGAGTATGGTAACACACTTTTGACAGCAAATACACTAGATCTTATTTGAATTTTTGTGGTTAAGCATCTTCTCTGGTTGAAACTTGACACAGTTCCCTTCAAAGTCTGAATTAGTTCATGATCAAGCACATTAATACCCAAAGTGATGATCAAGCACATTACTATCCAAAGTGACTTGTGTAATACATTGTCTGCACTCAGAAAACAGCTGCTGTCTTTAATGCCAGCCATGCAACTACATAACATCTATAATTTGTGTATGCTTATGTAGAAGCTCAGGGCCGTGACATGAATATGCCTGGTTTGGGAGTGTCAGTGCTGTGTGGCCTCCTCAGCTGGTCTCTCAGCATCAGAACGGGCAAGCTGGTCACAGACTGGCCAAGCCATGTTTAGTGTCCAGTTCCTCCTTCTCTCTGAGCAGGTGGTCATCCACACTTTTCCAAAAGAGCCAGCCACTTATAAGGTGAGAGGAGAGCTCAGAGCTCTTCCTGAACATTAAAGGAGAGAGATCAGGAAACAGGCAAATAGTGGAGAGGGTGGATGCAAGGAGTTTTGGATCTGAGAGGAAACCATGGGGAAACCCAAGAAGGGTTTAAAATATAAAAACTGTCATAGCAGTGTTGGTAGAAAATGTTGTCCTTTGCAAGTTCAGCTTGTGGAAAATGGTATCTGTGAGTCTGAGTTCCATACTAAGTGGGTTAAATAAATTATATAGGTTAGCAGCTGGAATATAAAGATGAAGAGGGTGACCTTCTGGGCTTTAGGCTGGAATTTTTACTTTCCTTTGTCATCTCTGTCTTAATAGAGAATAATAGAAAATAAAAATAATAGAAACAAAATAGAAAATAAAGAATAATAGAAAATAAAATAATAATTTTATTGTTATATGTTTTATTTTGTTTAAAATTATATTATAATATCTTATTTTTTGTTTTGCCTTCAACCTAGTTTATGTTAAGTGTGGTTTAGATTAAGCAAGGTATACAGGCATGGTGACCCTTACAAAGGAATTTAGGGGTGCATTTGAGCAATGCCCGACATCCCAATATCTTTCTTCAAATTATTCAAAAGAAATCACAGAATCACAGAATAGTATGAGTTGGAAAGGACCTCGAAAGATTATCTAGTCCAATCCCCCTGCTGGAGCAAGATCACCTAGACTAGGTCACACAGAAAAAGTGGCATACTTCTATTGAATTTGTAGTCCAGTTTTGAAAGTTACAGGAAAGGTATATATGTGTTACATGTGCCCAGTATCAGTGGGTTTTTTGAATTAGTTCCTGCCAAGAT
>NW_010169695.1:133258-140710 GCF_000695765.1 Mesitornis unicolor
CCTGCTGACAGTCTGCTGACCCAAGCTAAGGTTACTGCATAAAGTGACAGGGTGAGTTGGCTTGCACTTGTAGCAGCCAAGCTAAAATCTGGTACATGTAGCTGGTCCTTAGGGTGAAGTTCTCCTTCACGCAGGCTGGAACATGGCGCACAGTCCCTTCCTTTGCACTGACAACAGCATCTCTTTTCACGGTGATGGATCTGAAATGCCATTTAGCCATGCAGTTCTCAACTTCTAATTTCATTATTGAAAATATTGAGGAAAGTGAGTGGAGTTGTCCAAAAACTGGAGTGCTTCAAGACCAAAAAATTAAAAAAAAGTGTATCTTATTACCTTGTTGAGTACTCCAACATAATCTGTAGGAGAAGTACATTTTGAAGTCAGATTCATACACAGCAGGACAAAAAACTGTCAGAGTTTTGGAGGTTTTAGTATTCAGACTGTCACCTTCAGTTCATTTTAAAAGAAATGTTTAACTGAAGATTGTAGCTTTAATTCTTCTAATACTATCCTAGCAAAATTAATTGATACCATGTATTTTAGTATGATTCTTAATCTATAAGAATGTCCGTCCTTGTCCCTTGCTCATTTTTTTTTTAATGCCATACTTAATTTTAGATCCATGACCTGTGATCTTCAGTAGACTTTCTGACAATAATGATTAGGATAGTGGATGAGCAGTACCAAATTATCAATAACTTCCTTCCCTGAAATAACACTAATGAATCGTCATCCAACAGGGATATTCTGCATAAAATATTGATCATTAACTAATTCACATTTTACATAATAAAGTCTGCATTTGATTTTCTGCTATTTTTCTAGGAAATATATGTAATGTTGATTGTTTTTTAGCTTGCGTATTTGATGGAGTTTTGATTGCTTTTTCTGAAAGCTACAGCTGAAAATCCTTTATCTTGCACAGTCCCTTATTTTTTCTATACACTTTCTTGGAACCAAAATCTTTGCAAGAAACATTTAAAATGTAGCTTAAATAAGCATAAATGAAACCCTTATAATGAACTCTGCCTGGAAATGCATGAGATTTGTACAATTCTCATTATGTTCTGGGAATAAATGGACCTTAAGATCACATTGAAAACCTTGATTAAAAAAGTGTGACTAAGATAGGCTCCTTAAGGATTATTGACGTTTAATTTACGTTTGGTATTAACTATCCAAATCCACATCAGGAGAAACCAAATATTGCTTTACTCTAAGTAGTTTTCAGAGAAAGAGAAGATTTTGTCATTCCCAATGTCTCAATTAGTATATTTTAACAGTCTTTTAAGCTTTGGAACATAGTCTCATTACATAGAAATTGTAATAAAATATTCTGCTTTGAGTGCTGAATGAAATACTTGCAAACCCATTTTAATTTCATTGTCTTTGCCACTGTCACAGATTTGAGCAAGTCTCATTTTAAACAAATTTATCTGCTTTAAACCTGCATAGGATTCATCTTAGGGATACTAACTTTCTGCAGAAAAAAAGACCAAGATAAGCATATTCCCTGCTGGCATTTTCGTAAACCTTTCATTTCTTGAAGCAAGATAGTGTCTGTAGAAATTCTGTTCTTGCAGATTTAGGGAGCAAAAGCTTTGTCTGCAAATCATATATGAGTTTACTAGAGCAAACTCACTCTTTTTTGGCTGAACATTTCTTTCTGCATGTTTTGCAGGGCTGTGCATCCACATATGTTCTTTCAAAACACTTCAATGTATTACAATTTCCTTTATGTCTAAGAATTTAATGAGTACCACAAAATAACTATTGTCAGTTGCCACCCATTTCTGTTTCCCATTGAAGTACTGTTTCTAAAATATATCATCATGATTCAAGCAGGAGAAAGGAAGAGAGCGAATGCACTCATGGCTGCTTTTGTTGCCAATGACTCCTTTTTAAACCCCATCAAAACTGTTGGATGATAGTTTGACAATGTTATCACAAGGAAGGAGATTACCAATAATCTTGCTGGCCTGATGCACTTTCCCTGTTTCACAGGAACAGAGCTTCATGGAGAGCCATCATGCAATGTTTCTTCTGCCATTAAACTGGGAGCTCTGTAGGGTGGCTCACCTTTTAAATTTTCCCCTAAAGAAAAGGATTTGTTTCTGTTAGTTATTAACTAGAAAGATTCACAGAGCCCTACTTGAACTCATGCTCAATGCAAAACACACATCTTCCTTAAACTTTAGAGAAGAAATGTCTCTAGGTCTGTATCAGAGAAAACTAACTAGATAGAAACTTGAGAAAAAAAATTGCCGTTTCTTGGGCTGTGTTCAGGATCAGTTTGATGCTATATCCTCAGCACAGCAAGGAAGGATGTTGCCCCAGAAAACAAGAACCTTTATATAAGTCAGTTTTCTTAAAAAAAAACTTCTCTAGAAACTACAACTTTAAAACAAGATATTCTCAAGTGACATACTGAGAAGTACAAAGATAACAGTTTATTCTCCAAGCCATATGGAAGACGTTTCAATCCATGTACACAGCTGAGGATGGGAAATCATGTAGAAGACATCGACAGGCTAAGTAAAGCAAACTAAATCCCTTGCTCTTAAACACTATTAGAGAATACTTGATCCTAGATCACCAATTTGAGGTGTGAAGGTAGGCTGCATGCTGACATAGGTAATAAATGGAGTAAAACATTTTACGAGTGATGAGATTAATAAAGTAATAGCTGACTTCAGAAGGCTTATAAGCTTTACCTGAGAGGATACTTGTCCCAGATACTGAACTAAGTCAGCATTGTCGAGTCCATTATTTTTATCAGTATTTATATTATTGAAAGAACACTTTTCTAAAACAAATCTATATTTACAGAGAGATTGGGTTTAACTAGAAAGGTACTTACATTTTCTCTTAAGTTTATCCCAGCATGTGAGAGGGTAAGATCTGTGGGCTTGGTTATGCACTCTGAAAGGGTGGAAGCCATCTTTAGTGTATTCACAGAATCACAGAATATTAGGAGTTGGAAGGGACTTCAAAAGATCATCTCTTCCAACCCCCCTGCCAGGGCAGGATCACCTAGACTAGATCACACAGGAACGCGTCCAGGCGGGTTTTGAATATCTCCAGAGAAGGACACTCCACAAACTCTCTGGGCAGCCTGTTCCAGTGCTCTGTCACTATCACAGTGAAAAAGTTTTTCCTTATGTTCATGTTGAACCTTCTATGCTCCAGCTTGCTTCTGTTTAAATTTTGCCCCATCAACCAGAAAAAGAAAAGAAATAGTTTGCTGCATTCCCATTATATTGCCTACAATTAAATCATGTGCAGTAAAAGCACTTGTTTTCTCCATAGCTTCCAATCTGAAAATTCAATACTGTATAAACTGAAAAAATACATGGGAACAGTTTTGCTCCTCCTATTTGCACCTTCCTTCCCACTAAGGGACTACCAAGCAATATTTAACCTCCAGAAGCCAAGCCTCAGCTATCAACCATAGTAGATATCAATCTCTGCTCTAATTTTGGCCTGATATGGGATCCCTTTTAACCTAGTGGTTTCTAGCAAGTCACTGCACTTGTGAAGAAAATGTACAAGATGAATTTCAATTATAAAATGAGATTTTTTTCGCATTTAGACAAATATTTAATTTCAGGTTAAATAAAATAACAAGTTAATCAAATAGTAGAATGAAAAATATAATGAAAACACAAAGAAAAATTCCCAAATAATAATACTTCACTTTTTATAGCAGACTTACATCCCAAATATAATTTTAAACAAGAAACAGTTTTCAATGTAACTAATAAACTAAAATGCCAAACTGCATAGCCATTGTTAGACACATGCGGTATTCCTGAGAGATGTGTATATGTGTGCACAGCTGCAGAGACATAGAGACCATATGCCTGTGTATAAACAGTAGATATCTGTACATGTGTGTATGCACATGTGATTATATTATAACCACATTGGCAGGTATGCCAGAAAACCTGAATATACATTAGACTTCTTCCTAGCTCTCTTTATACTGTCTGAACAGCTCTGCAGTTTAGATTAGAAATTAAATAAAGCAGTTTGTGTCTTGTCTTAGAAACAAGTGAATTAAAGTGAATTAAAATTTGTTCAGAGTAGCTTTTTCCAAACTGCAGTCTCTGACTGAGAGACAGATTGCTACTGAACTTGCCAAGCTGACCTCACTCTCTACTTTGCTGTTTGAACTTAAATATTCTGATTTTATAGCAGATGTTCTCATCTACATGAAGAATTCAACTTTCCAGGACATCAGCTTTGTACAATTCAAGCTATTTTGATATTTTTCTCTATTAGTCTTCAAAATAGCTGGAAAAAAAACATTTAAAATTGTTTTCCTGACCTCCTTCTTTCCCTTTACCTGGAATCTTCTATTGCAATCTCCTATTGCAATTAATTTCTGCTTCTTTTTTGCAGTTATGTTATGCAGTAGGTTATCCCTTCTTGAAGGGATATTATTCCCCCAGCCATATTCTTCTTTGCTATACCCATTTCTACACTCACAATTTATGTTGCATGGCTAACTATGTCACCCAAGCAGGTCTTCAGTAAAGCTTTTTAATTCATTCCCTGGGGACTTCCTTCAGAAGTAAGGGAAGTTCTCACACAGGGCAGTGGCTCTGTGCTTAATCAAGAAGTGTGCTACCACAGGAGATTGCTCCCAATCTTTGGACCACAGGATGTGGACATGCAACAGGCATGTAGAGAATTTCTGGACAAAACATTGTCTGCCTGAATCCAGGAGTAAGGGTG
Source organism: Mesitornis unicolor (assembly GCF_000695765.1). Classification (NCBI taxonomy): domain Eukaryota; kingdom Metazoa; phylum Chordata; class Aves; order Mesitornithiformes; family Mesitornithidae; genus Mesitornis; species Mesitornis unicolor. Next base: position 137,999 of record NW_010169695.1, read on the forward strand.
ACTCTCTGAGACACCTGAAAAGTACAGGAAGTTAAATTATTGATTTGCATTGTTTTCAAAGTGTCCATGTTATTATTTCATCTGTATTATAGAAGTTTAGAAAAGTCCCAGTGAGAGTCTCATTCTTAATTGGAAGGGCTTAGTCAAGGATACACATTAAAAACCCCAAACAAACCGTAACCCTTGCCATTCAAAACCCTTAAATTCAAATTCTGTCCTCAATTGCCCGTTTTTTTAATGTCAATGTCCTGCTGCAAGAAAGTCAGGAAAACTTTTGGACTAAATACAAAGTATTTTTTCTCCCTCTATCACCTGTGGTTCCTACTCAAGATTGGACAGAAAATGCTTGTGCATCTGAATACCCTTCTGGTATAAATAGCTCCTGCTCATGACAATAACATGACTGGGAAGAGTGGAGCAGCCCCAATCTCTGCCCATACTGAAAAACTCTTGGAGAAGGCTGGAAGCATGGCAAGGAGTATGAGAGACGGGTGGCATATAAACGAGTTCAGTAAGCTGTAGTTTGAACAACCGGTTCAACCAACACAAATTGTGTTTGCTCAAGCAGAGCACTCAATTAAGTTTTGAAAAGGTAGCCTTAAGTATCAGAGTATCTTCCATTAGAGGTTTTATTTATTATGATCTTGAAAATGTAAGAGATTGTCTCCTAAAATTATCTTTATCTGAATCAAATTAGAACTCCTGTCAGATGTGTGAATGACTATCAGATTATGAAGCTTTAATTTTATGCTTTAAAAATCTATGAATTTAACTGAATATAATGCTTCAATAAATATTTGATCATTGATTTTTAGTAAGAACTTTTTGTTTTATTATAATTATTTTTGAAAATGAATTCTTTTTTGTTCTTCAAGCATGTACAATTTTATTGGACTGAAAAGAAAGATAACTGTCTTTCAAAACATAACTAGGACAAATAAAGGAGAGTAGATGTCATTAAAAATTAATTTCAAGTTGAACCAAAACATCTCCAGAGGAACTCTAACAAAACACGCTACTCACTTTTAACAAGACAAAATGAGAGTTTGTTTCCAGCTGTACTTCAAAATGTTTAAATCACTAATCTTGAGGCAAGAATCCTGGGGTTTAGGTGAGATAATGTAAATCTAGAATTGTTATCTCAATTTAATCAACTCTCTTTTCTTCTTTAATGGGTATATGAGATTTACATTTGTACTGTAGTGCAACTGTCATCCTTGATAGCATTTGCTGAGCTGTTTCTGAGGTTTGGGCTAATGCCCTGTTGTGGTCAGCTGAGGTTTCAAGTAATTAAAAATCTTTGATGTCATGAAAATTTAGGTCCATTTATAGGTAGGATTTGTTTCTATAGTATTTATGGTGACTAGTTACTGCTCTTCTGCTTAACTAGGAATGATCCTTGTTATCTTACCCATGGTTTTCTTGTGGTTGCTACTTTACTGATCATCCATGCTAAGATGCATTTCTCAGTCTTCCTATACATTTTGGTGATGTTCAGAAGGGGCTGTTATCTTCCCCTTGAAACACAGACACAGAACCTTATTGTCTTCTTTTATTGTACCTCAAAATGCAGCATCCCAGTCAGTGTAGTACCAGCTGCATAACTGTGTCAGATGCCTTCAGAAACTTGTCACTAAAGTTACTTCATTAATTCACAAAGCTTACTGTGAATAGTTTAAAACAACCTCTGTTCCTTTGACCTGAAGCTGCAATCATTCTTGACAACAGACAAATATTTTCCTTCTGTGCAATGAGGATTTTTTGTATTCCTCCAGTGCGCACCCTCTGACACCAGAGTGAACCACTGGATAACTAAAATATGCAAACAAGGACACCTGTACGCCAGATAAGCAGCACTCTGGGTGTGCAGCTGCTGGCTTGCTTCCAATGCACGCTGGCAGGTTGATTGAACTACAGTGAATTAGGAGGACAATCTGTTACAGAAAGTGGACAAAGCATAAATAAGAAACTTTTTTTTCTCTTCTCTTACATTTATTTCTGCATTTCAGTTTCATGCTCTATGTCTGGTTTGAATAAGAAATGTTCAGTCTACCCGGTGCTGTCAGTTGCGGGTAATGTCTGTTTACTACATGCAATAAATGAGGCAATTAACTGTTTGAATATATTTGTACAAATATCCAAGTAAAATTTTATTAAAATACTTGTCTGGCTCTAAAAGAGCTTGATTTACTTGGATTACAGTTGCTGCAACACCATAAAACCATCATCCTACATCTGTTGGTATGCAGGTCTCCAAAAAAACTCCTATGTTGTGGATTGGAGAGTTTTTAGAGGAATGTTTATGGTAAATCATAAAGTAAACATCATAGAAACCCCCGTAAGTGTTTGCCTCTAAAGCTTCTGGCTTTGGTCATTACAGATCGAGAATTGCTCAAATTAAACTACCAACAGCTAGTTGGTACACCTCATGTAACTTAGATCTGCGAGCATTTAAGAACAGGTAGTAAGGCTTAAGTCAGGTTAGGCTGACTGTGTTAATAATTTCTAACTTAAAAGTTGCTTGTCACACTCAGTTGGTGCCAGAGCTAGAGAGACACATGATGTGGAGGAGGATGAAACCAAATGCAAGGCTCTTCTCAAGAAACAGTGGGCCAGATTTGCTACTGTCACAAGTGGCAGCTTTCTCTTAGTCTCAGCTCCCTTGGAAAGTGGTGGGGAAAGAGGGTGTTTCAAGACACTTCACGAGTTCAG
>NW_010169695.1:140741-152360 GCF_000695765.1 Mesitornis unicolor
TCTGCCATGACACAAGGTTCATTGACTTTATAGCATAATAATCAAAGCTATTCTATTTATATCTCCCAAATAACTTAAAATATATGCCTCTTAAAACTTTAAAGCACTTGGCAGAGGAAGATTTACACACAGAAACACAGTATTTCCAATTCTTCCCTGGAAGCTGGAAAGATAACTCTCTAATAATGAAACATTTTCAGAAATTAACTAGTAATACAACTTTAATGATATGGTTAATTTTTAAATACAGCAGATGTGTTCTGACATTTACTGGAACCATTGTACTTTTGCAGAGCATTTAGTGATTAACAGCAATTTACCTATGATTTGTGCATGGACATGCCAAAATCTGTTTTATGTTTCTAAAGGATGAAAATCACACCTGAATCCCTGCACATGCTTCATATTTGGTTGGGCTTTTTCCTTTTTTTTTCTGTTTTGGGTTTTATGATTTTTAGTTACACTTTTCCAGCAGGTCTTTAAATATTTCAGTGTTTTAATGAATTTCCTCCAGTAAAAAAAAAAAAAAAAGGAATTCTGGAGAAGCAGGAAGCTGGTTATGCCAAAATAAGACCCTTGTGAACAAGCCACTTCCTTATCTGAGCTCACAGCCAATTACTTAGCATTATAAGGGTTTAATTTTGGTCTTGCTTGCAGCTGTAAGCAGTACAGTGGAATGGCTTTTTTTGTGTGCTTTATAACAACACTCAGGACTGGATGCTGAAGCAGCAGCTCCATCCTCTCCATACACAATGCAGACTCAGAAGCCAACATTCAGGTACACCTGTTCCTAGTAACCAGGTCATCCTTTCCATCTCCTCAGCAAAAAATTGAACAGGACTAGTGCAAAAAAATACCTCTATCCAGTAGATAGAGGGTTAGGTATTCAAGGATCAAAGTTTCAATGATTAGTGAGGCCAGTCAGTGTCAGTGCTGATATCTTGTATGTTGATATTGACACTGAAATTTGTTCCTAAGCTCTTCAAAGATTCTTGACATCCTTCCTTGACACCTCTTTCCTTGTCACAGTTGTCTTTTACTTGGTTTTCTTACTTGGGTCATAGATCAAGCCAATCCCTTACAGACTTCTTCCTTGTGAATATAGAAAGTAATTGTACTTTTTTCTGGACTTTTATGTTTTCCCTCTAAATATACTGTTTCCTAGACTAAACAAACCAATTTTTCAGCCCCTGTGTGTGTCATGTTTTCTACACATTTTATCATTTTTATTGCTATTCTCTGGACTATCTCCAGTTTGTCTGGAGAAATGCTGAAAACTAAACACAGTTCTCTTGCTGAGGTCTCACCAATTGAATCACTCCGTATGCATCTGCTCAGAACCACTCCTATCGATATGTCGTAACATAAAATCTGCCTTTTTTTTCCCAAAACATTATGTTGTAAGTCCTAATGGATCTGCCATTTGTCCACAATTTTTTCTGCAACCATGCTTCCTGCTCCCATTCTACTCCTTTTGTATTTGTGTGTTTAACTTTGTCTCTCCTAATACTTGATGCATTTGTTATTATTGAATTTCACCTTATTGATTTCAGAGAGCTTGTGACCTAGAGATACCCACAAATCTCTCAATTATAAAGGAAATATAGAAGAAAGCTGCATCGAGGACATATATCTGTGGAACCCCAGTTAAATTTCCTTTCACGTTTCCAATAATATAATAAGAAATCTTTTCAAAATACAATTTTGGTTCTAAGTTCATATATTTTTCTAATTTTTTCTCCTTGAAAATGAAAAATATGGAACTTAGTAACTGATTTTTGTATATAAAATGAAGGATTGAAGGATGTTTGGTTAAAGTAAAATTATTGTTGCATTCTTTAAGTTAAAATACCTTGGTTTCTGAGCGTTGCTTCTCCAGATAAGACTCAGAATCTTTGAGCAGATTTTTAAACCTCATATAATGCTGCCTCCAGTTCCTACAGGATTTCAGGATTAATAAAAGCAGATGTGATTAGTAATGCAGGACAAATGCAGTTTCTTGGTATAGAAAACGTGATAGACTGTAATCTGAGCTGGTTTGATGATTATTTTCACTGCTGTGTCAAACAGATTGGGCTCTTAGTCTGCACAGCCCATGAGATTAGTGTTGGGATACTGATCTTTTCACTTTTAGGTTGGACAATTCGGATATCACCCAAATATGTAATGACAAACACTTAACTGTGCTAAAGCTACAAAAGAAATTAGTTTATTTCTTGTGAACTTAAACGTTCTTGAACTGGTTTTAAAAGCAGCTTCCCACACAGTCCTCTCAAAGTTTAGGAATTCTCCTCCAGCTGTGTGGTATAACTGGTCCAAGCCAGCCCTGCCCTTTCCTTCTTTATTTTATTCTTGAAACTTTCTTTTGATTCTGCTATGTGGAGCACAGCAAGCTGAGTGTTGAGGGATAGATATCTATATCTTGGCTCTCTCAAATAAGAGAACATGGCAAATAAAAGGATTAGTTTGCAGGATGTAGTTCTATTGAGACATAATACCACAGACTGCAACTTTAAGAAAGGGTATTTTGTCATATTACAGGCCCCTATTCATTTTTCCCTCTTTTTTCCTGTTTCCTTGGTTGCAGTCATTTTTATAGTCCATTAAGCCTAATTTGACCAAAAGTACCCTGATTTCTTATTCTCTTACATAGATTACAACCCATGAACAACCCTAGCAGTCAGGTTACCCACAATCAGCTACACACAGAAGCATCCGGAAACCACAAGCACATCATTCTTGTATTTTCCCCACAAATGGACAGACTGCCAGCTAATTTCTCCTATTTCCGGATAACAAATTTAAAATGGACAGTCATAAGCTTTTTGGATCATCATTATTTACCATCTTTGTTCTAAGCACTTTGGAGTTGGGCCCATAACTAAAGAGACATCAGGTATTGTCATTGAATTACTGCTGTCAATGAACCAAGTGCAACTGATTCCATCTTATGTCAACAAACTGTACACAGTAAGATTATTTCATGTCTTAAGAGCAGAACTTTTGATAGAGCACCAAATAAGAAGAAAGTTAAAAAATATTATTGCTAGAGCCTATGCAGTTTGAATACATACTAAAATCAAAAGACTGTAAATTCAACACAGAAAAATTTCAGTGTGAATCTGCTGTCTGTGACAAGTCAGAAATTCCAGAAAACCCTTAAGTAGATCATAATATTTTTCTGAATAGTTTGAACTGTCAGAATGTGACAGGTATTCTCAAAATGGCTATTGTCATTTCTCTTGTTTTCATTGAACAAAGTACTCCTTTTAAAAAATGTATGATTGTGTTTACCAAGAGTTTCCTCTCAACAATACAAGAGGAAGATTTGAAGATTCTTTTTGCTAGGAGACTGCTTGCCTTGGGAGCCTGTAGGCTCTGGCAAAGAATTTGAAAGACCCATCAGTGATACTCACCCCCGAGACTAAAACCTGTTGTTATTACCTTGATTGCTTTGTTCAGCTCACACTTACTCATGACTCTTTCCTTCTTACATACTTCTTTCTAAAACTCATAGAATTTAAAACCAGGTTTGAAGTTACTGACAAAGGTTTTTCCCCATATTTATTAGCTTTTGAAGGTGACTAATTTGAACAGTGCTTGTTTCTCATCTTTCTCTTTATCTCTGCTTGAATTCCACTTCACAGTCTTGAAATGCCGAATCTGTGGCAGTCATTTTAATGGCCAGATAGATGTCAGAAACACAGGAGTTTAGCTTTTCGGCAGGATGAAACCAAATGAAAAACTTGATTGTAATGAATAAGCCATATTATTCAAACATAATCTCTCACAGTGACAGCAAAAGGATAAAGAAAGCTAGCTGGAATTTCCATTCGGAGTCATATAAGAAGATTGTTGAAATTAATGACACTGAATTAATAGGTTACAGAAAAGGCTTACTACAGATCTGTGAAAAACTCACTTACTATGAAATGTGTTGCTGTATGTATTAATAAATGTATTTCCTGTAAGGGCAAGTTACTAGAGTGGATAAGGCGTCTTGTTAAAGCAGCAGTGAAGTCAGTTTAACTCAACTAAAGGACGAGCCAGCCAGCTGGTATTTTGGGCTGTGGCACAGCTATATTGCTGATTCTTGTAGTAGGTTTGCCCCAACTAGTGGCTAAGTACCCAAACAAGCAGTCATTCACTCCTGTCTCCCAGTGAGACTTGGAAGAAAATAGAAGGACTGAGAGCTAGTAAACTCACCAGTCAAATGAAAGACTAGGAAATAGCCAATGAAATACTGCAGCAGGCAAAACAGGCTTGATTTGGGGAATTAAATTTATTTATGCTGATTAACATAGATAGTTGATTAACATAGATAGTTGATTACTGATTCAAGTATTGGGAACAAAGATGACAAACATTGAAACACTTTTCCTCCCACTTTCACAGGCTCAGCTCCGCTCCAGGCTGCTTGCTTTCTTCCTTTCTAGCCTCCACTTCACTACTTCACTCCAAGCAGCTCTCCTCTTGCCTTGTCAATGCCACAGATTACTCTCAGTTCCTACAGGGAGGCTATGAGCAGTCCAGGAGGTCTGGGTCAGTATGCAGTGTTTTCTCTTTACTGCTCTTCATTTCTCATTCTATTCCTGTGATCTGGTATGAGTCCTCTACAGGCTGCAGTCCCAGTGGGGTGTGCCTGCTCCAGGATAGTTTGACGGCCTGCAATCCCTACAGGGAAGCACCTGCTTCAGCATGGCTTCTTTATGGGCCACAATCTCTTCAGGGACACAGTGCACCTCCTGATATTCTATCTTGCTAATTCCCTCTGCCCCTTTCTCCATTTTCTTCACCCTTTCCTAAATACATTTTCCTGGAGGTGCCACCAGCATTGCTGATGATCTCAGCTATGTCCTGTGGTTTTGTTGCAAAACTATCTGGAACCAGCTGTGTTTGGCATGGGGCAGCCCTCATCTCATCCTACACAGGTCACCCCTTCAGCCTCCCTGCTGCCAAAACCTTGAGAGGTTTGCCCAATATATTTCCCTTGTGAGAAGCTGCTACAGATTTTTTTAATCCTGCTCCCTCCTAGCCTGATGTGCCCATGAGGACCATCTCTGATCTCATTCTCAACCTTCTAGTGGTCACATATTTAAGTTGGTTCATACCTTTTCAGGCCAATGTTGAGACAGAAAATTATATGATAGGAGATTAACTGGTGAAAATTCAGGGATATAAATGTTTGCCTTTCATTTTGCTTCACAGGGAACATTTCAAACTAGCAATTTTATATTTTGATGGAAAAGCCCATTTGTCTGTAGTGCTGTAGTTGACACTTGAAATGCCAGATCCCAGAGACACTTTCTTGTACTGCAAAGCAGTCCTTAGTGCCTGATGTGACATTCCTACTGCAGTGAGCAGAAAGGACTCAAGCTGTCTGTCTCCACTCAGTATGTAAGAACTGGGATTCTTTTTATTTCCGGGATTGTTCTCTTCATCTTTCCTTTCTAGGTTTCTCATTCAACATCTTCTTTGTTTAACTGCCACTTTGCTGGATGCAGCAATTTATAGGCAGGGGGAATAATGAAGAATTCTCTTTCTGCATTTGAGTTAGAAATCTTTTACATTTATGCCTATTTTTTTATTAAAAAGCAGGAAGGGAAACACCGCATCTAAATATTTGTGGGTTTGTAGAAAACTCCTGATTAGCAATTGCAGCCTCCTGCTTCTGGCCAGGATGTTTTTGTGATCAGAAGCCATGGTATTTTTTTGGAGAAGCACTTTCTTCTCATGTATTTGTGCTAATTTAATATTTCTGTGTATGAGATTTCACCTGTGTGAGAGAAATCATGCTAGACCTTTTCTCTGAAGGTCTTGTTGCATCCTGGGTGAGCACGCAGTAGCTCATGTCTCTCTCCTTGGCCCTCGCTAAAGACAACTTGTTTTCTGTCAAGTAATCCTTTGTCTCCTGCTATGCTCTTATAGACACAGCTACATATCAGGGTTGATAATACATGGTTTGTGCATTATTTAGGGAGGCTTTGAGATGTAGGCTTGATTCATCCTGCAGTCATATGCTACCTTTAAGACTAGTGTGACAGCAATAAATTCCTAATAGAAGATATTGAGCTATAATAACAATTAGAAATACTATGTGCTCTGTTAAAAAGGATTTTGCTTTTCTTCAGTTTTACTTGGCTTCTTATAACTTCTAAGCTTTATATTTGCTTGAATTTCCAGTGAAGCTGCAGACTTTTCTCTTTAGTAAATAAAAACATTTGGAGCTAAATTTTCTCCTGAATATCTCTATTGTCTTGCAGAACAAAGCCAGCAAGGATTTGACCCTTTCTTTTAGAACCTCTTTCTTCACTGGCAAAGATCTAGGTACTTTCCATGGCTTCATTGGGAACATCAAGATCTTACACATCTAGTTATCTTTGAGCCTAAGGAGTCTAAAAGATAACTGAAGACACAAGTTCAGCTTATTAAATCATGCCACCAGGTCTTTATTGAATCTTTGGCCAACTCCTCTTCATTTCTAATAAAGTAACCTGCCAGTCAGCTGGTACCCAGACTTTGTAACAGTTAATGAAAAAGAGGAGAGGGGGAAAGGAAGGGAGGAAAGCAAAGGAGAAAAAAAATGTTGATCCTATTATTATAATAAAATTCAAAGGCTTGTTCATATCCAAGCAGTGGGAGGCGCACAGATTAAAGTTTTAGAACTGAAACAACGTATCTCTGTATGCTGTCTAGTTCAGCAAAGTGAACCTTTTAACACTTGACATCCATCACAATATTTCCTGCAGTTACCAGTCAGTTACTTAGACCAAATTCCCAATTCTGGCTTGCAGACTATAATTTGGAGACATTAAATGACTATAATGTGGAAAGTATCTGATGACTTATTGTGCTTTAGAATAATCAAGCTACTAAAATTGCAGCTTCAAGAACTAAATCAAATATATAATTATCTGTGTTTGTAGGATTTCCTCTAAGAACATTGTGTTGTTTAAGCCATGCTTTTCTTTCTCTTTTGTTAATAACTCATGTTCTTAGAAAGACGATCATGCACTTAAAGATGTTATTGGCACTTAGCCCTACTCCCGCCTCTTTTCCTTCCTTCTTGCTGACCCATATCAAATCTTCTGGCTTTGAGGTGAATGGTCATAGTTTATCTATCTCAGTTTATACTAGACAAGACAAAAATTGAAGCCATGTGAATAAGTTAGCACAGCCAATTAATGTCTGCAGTTTGACAGACCGGTCTAACATTAATTCATCTTTCGCCAGAGGCTACTTGGTGCTAAATTCTTCAGAATGTGAGAGGGTTTTTTTCTTTCAGTAAAAAGCTTGTAGATCTGTGGGTTTGTTTTTGCTGTGTTATGTTCAGTAATCTACAAAAAGAATTAATGACTCAGTAATAATGTATTTGTATCTTTATTAGTATTGTCTAAAAAAAAATATTAAAAAAACCCCAAAAAACCCACAGTAACTAGGTAAAGTCTCTTTGCTCAACATCAGAAATGGATACATTATATTTCTGCTTGTGCTAGATTTGGTCATGGCATTTCTAGCTTTTCTGTAAGTTAGTATGAGTATTCTATATCTATTAGGTAGAAGAGAGGAAGTTAGATCAATGTGCTGTAAGAGATACTATTTTGAGAAACATCGGATGGAAACAAAATCTAGGTTGGCAGGTATAAGAGCAAAGCAACAAAAAAAAAATCATAAGGTACAGTCCAGCTTTACCTAAGAGCTAAAAGAAATGGCCTTGCACATTTTATTCACTTTTTTATCAAACACATATATACTATCATCAGACTGCTTGGACATATATCTATTTTTATATGCTACTAAATAGAAAATTTTATATAACTCCATGGGGCTCAGCCAAACATGATCAGGTTCCTGGAAAATGATGAAATAACTCTGCAACCATTTGTTGAAATGTGAAAAGACAGTCTACATTTGTTTATATATTTTGAGTATCACAATAAGAATCAAAACAACCAGTAGTTGAAAAGGCTGACATTTTTTATTGTCATTTTTATTGTTTAACATTTTTTACATGAACTATAACAAGCACATATGAGACAGTGATAATACTGAATTTGCCCCTTGACCATAGCCAGAATGAATTTAAGGAAAAACAAGGAAAATCTTATTCCAGGCAGAGATTCTATAGTGTGAGAAAAAAAAATAATGAAAAGCTTAACACCATAGAGAAAACTGTGGCTATCATTATGCAAATTAATTTTTTGCTTCATGACAATAAGTATTAGAATGATGAACAGTTGTCTGTGTTCATTTTTTTATAAGTTTATGATTTTTTCCAAATGCCTAGTATGAATTTTAACACAGAATCCGTGGCAACTCAACAGATGTTCATTAAAGTGCATTTAGCCACTTACACTGCTATAAATTGATGTTTTAGGGTTACATTGGAGTGTTTGAGTAGTACAGATTAAATCACAGGTGTGAGGCAAAAGCATTGCATAGCACTTAAAAACATTTCTATAGTTGCCCTTTGGCTGGTCTATCCTTTTTCCAAGGAGAAGGAAGACTAGTACTCATAATTTCTCCCTTATAATTGGCAAATGTTCCTGCACCTAGAAGGAATGATTAGGCAGTTGCCTCTTCTGGGAAATGTATGTCAATACACTGTTTTAGAGCCTTATAGCTTTACATTTTTTTCTAAATGGAAATATATTGGTTATTCTAAGTTTATGCCTCGAGAAACATGAAGGAGGCAAAATGGCCACTGTAGTCCAATAGAATTCTTCTAAACTTGTTACTTAGCTTTGGCCTTAATATTTTTTTTTAAATAATTGACTTTACAGTTTATCCAAGTTCAATATATTTTATTTTACTACTACTACTCCTCATAGCAGGATGTTTATGCTGCCAAGTAAATCCTACACGTTGAAGGTGCATTTCTGAAGGAGGAAAGTAACCCAAGTTCTCCAAAACTTAGCATCTGGTAGGACAGAGGCCTTATTTCTGTGAGAAACACTTTTTCTCTTTTATGTGGTTGTACAGCCTGATACAAAAGCATCTCAGTCAAACACAAAAATCCATCTTATAGTCTGGTTCAAACTGTTTCCAATTAGATTTTAATGCCAACTTGCAATTAAAAAAAAAAAAATTATCAATATGGCAATACTATTATTTTTCCTTAGTCAACTTTAAAAACAATTGTCAGAATATTACAGTGGTTGATAGTTATTCACAAGCAGTAAAGCAGGCTATTGCCTATAGCACTATAGAAGAAAATAACTAATTTATCCCCCTCTCTTCTAGCCAGTTATTATTACTCTGAGTACAGACATTAAACCTCTCTCTTCTGTAGACCTGTGACACAGACACTTATAGTCTTTGCCAATCTATGTCATTTTAGACTACTAGTTAGGTTCCAGGCAAAAGTCATGTACTATTTTAGATCCAAACCCATGTGTCATTTGGCTGATGAGATGCAGGCTGTTCAACTAAACATGTGAAGAATTGATATTTTCAGGATTAGATGAAAATAAATATGAAAGATCAGTTCATCTGATGGTGTATGAGTTTGTAGCTCATTAATGAACTCTCTCTGTAACACACTTGTAGTGCATAGAAGCTGAGGACACAGTTCTTTACTGGTAAATGAGAGGACAGATCCCTAACTGTTCAGGGGCAGGTTATGCCTCCTTGCTGGTACTAAAATTATTGGAAATACTTATGTTAGTAAGAGAACTCAGGAATCTAGCCCTAAATTTTCATGATGCATAATTGCATTCTTTCTCATTAAAATCCCACTCTGATTCTAATTAAATTCATAATTGTTCTGCATTTCATGCTATAAACTGTTGTGTAGTGTTGCTGGGTGCTATTAAACAGATGTCGCCCTCCCCCCAAGAGGCAATGGTATTTCATTGCTGTGTGAATTGATCCTTCAATGTGAAATCTGAACAGGTCCCCAGATAGTCAAGCAGGAAGGGGGATGTTGTGAACTAGCAAGAATGATTAAATGAGGTAACTGAAGAGTGTCTCTCAGAAAGTATGAGATGTAATTCCTGGTACTTCAATATATTTTAAGAGAGTAATCCAATTTTCTCCTTCTCTCTTCTATTCATAATAAAGTTACAAATTCATACTGATACTTCAACACGCATTTCTCAAGCACAGGCTTACAGACACAAACCAGTTTTTAGACATTTGTATTGCTTTTCCTTTTTTCCAGTACATATCTTCAGAATTAGCTGCAACCAGTTTGACTCTTACAAACACATCACAGAGCTGAAAAAGCTAGTCTTCTTGGCTTTTTGCAGAACATCCCTTTTTTTCCAAGTGTGACAATTTCATCCACCACTGCTTCCCTTCCATTTCTGGCAGATACACATGCGGTCTTAACACTTTTCATCCTGTTTGTTTCAAAATAGTTGTATGAATGTTTCTGAATTCATTCTACCAGGTTGTTTTTTTCTGCCACCATGCTCAATGTCTACCTGGGGGCTTAGCCACATCTATCTCTGATCACTTTACTCCAGTACAAATTCCTAGTTTAGCAAATCCCACAGAAGCCTGTTGATCTTCAGTCAGATCAGAATGACTTATTTCCTAATTTATATAGCTCACACTCACTATTACTAAGCTTAGTATACCTTACATAAGTTTAAGGAATAAAACACTGAAGTACACTGGGTAATATAATAAAATGCTAATATGAGGAAAACCAGGATTAGTAAACTAAGAGAGAGCAGCAGGATGTCAGTGGATCAACATAGTTTCTAGTTGTTTTTGCGCAGCAACAGGTCAAGTCTGAAGATGCTTTTAAATTGCTTTAAGATCCTGAGAGATCTTATATAATAAGATAAATGCATGTGTTATAAAATGTATGTTATTATTTACCATACAAACTATCACCAAAATCATCTATTCTTTCCCATTCATATGCAAATTCTGGGGAATTTGAATAGGACAATAAGGTCAAGAATATTCTATTCTAAACATGGACTTCTTAGATATTAAACTTGTTCTCTATCCCTTGTTCATATTAGTCAAAAACAGAGATACCAGAGAAAATGTTTCCAAATGGTACGTAGAATTGACTCAAAAGATTCAGATAAAATTTTTAGCCATAGGCTGCTCATCATGAGTGGTGGGTATTAGAGGTTATTAATTTTATTCAGCATTCTTGCCTCAGCACGAATTATCTATGTTGCCTTACTGTCTGTGAGTGCTGCCATGGTTATTTTTTTAATCATGTGAAAAGCCTTTTTTAAAAACAAAGGGAATACATGAGAGCTGAGGTTTCCTTGCATTTCTTTGACAGTGCCTCTGACCAGCTGCTAGTTTTAACGGCTCTCTCCTGAAATTCCTATTCCTCTCTCAGATTTGCCTAACAGAGTCAGACAGACAGGTGATTTTGAGATGCAGTAGAGAAATATGTATCTTGTTTACTTATAGGAAACTAGACGAAAATGCTTGGTAAAGAATAAAAGGATAGCGCTGATTTACTTAACTTAGCCAGGCAAATACAAAGATGTGCAGTGGATCACTAACTCCTTTACTCCCATTTTTTGAGTAACTTGCTATGCTGACTGCCCCATGGTCTGCTCCTGCTGGCAGCTTGGAGAGCTAGAAGTAATCACAGGAATGGTTCTGTGAAGGGACTGCTTCTATGAAGCTCAAGATCGG
>NW_010169696.1:0-4304 GCF_000695765.1 Mesitornis unicolor
CCGGGACCAGCGGGGGACGGCGATAGGGGGAGGTGGGCACGGAAATCACGGAGAAGTCACGGCCCAGGCCGGTAGCCGGGGTGCCCCCCAGGGCAGCAGGCTGCTCTCTCGCTTGGAAAATCCCTTGTCGTGGTAGAAATGCCAGTGACCCACAGGCATGAGGTTTTGCCTTTAATTATGAGCGTATTCAAGGATGTCAAGGCGCTTTGCAGACCTGAGGTGCTGCTGAAAGTACACGGCTTGACATCTCTGCTGTGCACCCAGCCGCAGTGAGAAACAAGGCTGCTGTCTGACAGCACTGCAGTGTATCAGGATGCACTTTTGGAAGGGTATTTAGTCCTTCTGGAGGTTTGAACTTATTACGGCAGCTCTGTAGAGAAATGGGTTCTAATATGATTCCCATTAGACAACTTCTCACAAATGCTGTCACCAAAGTCTTAAAAAAGGAAAACAATCAAGATAGTACCTATCTTAAAAAAACCAAAAGCTTGAAAAATGTGAAAGCACCTCTTTAGTAGTAAATATCTTAGAAAAGGTTTTTCTTGAACATCCAAAAGAAAAACAGTGCTGTTTCTCAGGTAAAAACTATCCAGTGCAGGGGAAAGTACAAAACACATAGGTGTCCAAGTCACCTTTGGTCTGGGGGCGGGTGGGATCACTCCAAGGATGAATCTTTGCCCCCAGTGTTGCAGGACTGGAAATTTGTTTGAGCTATAATCAATGATATGTAATTTAAACAGGACTTAATGTCTTGCTTTTCTCTATAATGGGAACAGGGAAAGATGTAAACAAGCAAGCTGACAGTCTGTTATGAGGTAGAAGAGGATCGTATCTTGGCCAGGAATATAGCTAAGCAAGTGGTCAGTGATGAAACGGCTATCAGCACTCTGCTCGGGAAAACAGCTTTAAAAACATGCGCCTGCAGTGTGCAGGCTGCCTCCTGAGATGGCACGTACCAGCACTCGCATAACAATGCTGTGGCTCAGCACCGCTCTCCTCTGATGATAGGAAAGGGGACTGAGTTACGATTTCCTGTTATTCCTCATGTGAACCCCTGTGCTGGTTACTCATCCTAATGGAACCATTTTAATATACCCTATGTGACAAATTCTGGCCCATGCCAGGGTGTTCATCTGTAGGTCCTGACCTGAGCCACTCCCAGACCTTTAGTCACACTAGATTTCATCTTAGTCACCCTATATTTTGGGCGGAAAAGTCATCGAGGTGAAACCAGAGACCACGAACTGAAACCAAGCCTGTGCAGTTTGCAGCATGGATCCAGTGCCTTCGGTGCGGGGTACAGCCAGCAGCCGTGGCAGGTTTCAGCCTACATTTTCTAAAAATCTTTTTCTAAAAACAGTTCCTGCGCTAAACTGAAAGCCAGAACCTATTTTAGGAGCTTCAGTTCCTAAATTTTGAAATGGTTTAGGAGGATCAGTTCATGCAAATGACCTCCTCTCTGCAAGACAGGAGACACCCAAAATCAGTTCCAGTGAGAAAACTGGAGTATGCAGTCCATGTAATATCTGCAAATCTATCACTCTCAGTGCCCCTCCACAAATAGTTCAGCGTATTTTAAATATGGAAAGCACTTTGAGAAGCTAAATTCTGTTCCCTTGTGATATTTCAGGATGAAGAACTGAAAGACAAAAATGGAAGAGCAAAGTGCAGTTTTGTTTCAAAAGGCTATGGTAAAGAAACCTTCCTCCTTTTTAATTTGCTTCAGATTTTATTACAAAGGACTCTTAAACCTTAAAGCTGCGTCTCACATAAATAATCAATTCCAGAGCTTCACGGGCTGGTGATTAATCTCACTGGTATTCTGATTTGCAAGGCCTACCTTTCAGTGGTTGTGTGCTGCATTGTCAGCGTGCTCCCCAAAGAGTTAACAGCTTTCTCTGGTACACCACTTCCAAATCTGATGCAATGCTTGCCAAACTTCAGTGGAAACCAATAGCTTGATGAAGAACGCTTTGCTCTCAAGCTTCTGAGACAAAAGGGAGGAGGAGGAATTATTCAGAAAGATGATGGGATGGCAAGAGGACAGGTCCAGTAAATCACACTTTGTTCTCTGTAGGTGTCTTGTGGTACTCAAAGTTCAACAGCTGACATGTTTGAATGCTGAAGTACAAAGGTGTTTCTCTGTGCCATCTCAGCTCTGCTTGTGTAACAGTGACTCAGCTCTGCAGACCTGGCTCGCAGCCACATCGAGATTCGGTCTGTAAGGGCATTTTCATTGCAAAAGCAGCATTGAAAGCAGCTCCATGTTTGTGGGGTAAAGAGAATAAGGCACTGTGGATGCTATTCATCTAATAAGCAGGAAACTGGAAGTAGTGTAATAGCTAACACCACAAATAATGGAGGTGGTTAAAACTGCATAGTTTGTGCAGAGGAGAAAAATGTCGGTGCTTGGATTTTCGTCTGACTTGTGGAGGGGGAAGCATTCAGGACATTTTCCTCACCACCAAGGGATCCAGACTGGATCTGAAGACAAAATACAAGAGCCAAAGGACAAAAGCCAGAGGCCTTTGGCCTCTGGGCCAAAGGACGAAGGCTGTTCAGAACGGCCTTGGCAGTATTTGTTTTCGTTTACTGTTAGAGAGGTCCTATCGAAACATACCAATAATGATTAACAGCGGTTTAGCACTTATTTCTCCTGTCTTTCTGGTTTTCAAGGTGCTGCTTTGTTCTCTTGCTGAACACCGTGGCCCCAGAAACCCCGCGCTGGATCGGCTCAGACGCAGCAGAGAAGGCGAACAAAGAGAGCTCCTTCACTGCAGTGCAGCTTGGAGCAGCTCCAAAAGCCTCGCAGGCAGGAGGCCGGCTCAGGAGATGCCGACACGTCATTTTGAGCACAGACCTCGTTATTAGTTGTTGCTCTCGCTGGCCTAACGTGCAGACACAAACCTGTGATTTTAGGCTGATGGTGTCTTTATAAATGGCCCTTTGGAAATCTTCTTACATCAGAAGCACAGTGAATTGCCACATGCTCCTCTGGGTCATTTAGAGCTACAAAGACATGCCCAAGCCTGTTTATCATGGCAGCACAGATCTCAAAGCTGTGCCCTGCGAAGTCAAAATAGGCTTCAAACAAACAGGGAGACAGAGGAGCGTTGCTCATTTTCCTTTTTTAACTACAAATCTGGATATCTATTTGTTTGCCTTAAGCTTTCAGCTCCTGAAGTTGGCGGCTTATTAAAAACTTTATTTATTTAAGGTATTTTTAGCATAACGCTTAAAAAACAAAACTCAGATAGTTGTCTTATTTTGGTAATCTCCTAATATTGCAGTTAATCTCACAGGACTTTGAATGGTGACTCGTTATGTTTGTAACCCTTGACCTTGGCAGTACAAGGACAAGGACTAACACGCCACAGCTCTGTTTGTCTTGGAGCTCGAACTTCAGCAACGACGCAGCCTTACTGCAGTGTTACAGGTTTCGAGAAAAAACCACTTATCTCCACAACTGTACATAGGTAAATATAATTATCCTATGTCATACACAGTGAGAGAGACCTAAGGCAGGGATGAGTAATATTTTCAGATAGGAATATACGTTGTTTTTTCCTTGTGGCAAGTACTTTGTATCTGAACAAAGGAGCAGCACTGAACTTGCTACGCACACTGGAATCGCCTGACTGGCCAGGCTGTCCCGGGTCAAACCCTTGTAACTAAAGAGAAACAGATCACTTCGTTTGACATTGCTCATGCAGAAATGCTGTGCCGTTGCTAGGACATTGGTGTACATAAAAACCAGACCCAGCTTGCTTTCTAGAATGTACAGATTCGTTGGAAACATTTCTTTGACCCCAGATTCTTCTCCTCTGAAAGTAGGTTGCTTTGTACTACTGCCCAGTGACCTACTTTTGAAACTGCTTGGAAAGAAATACGTGTTCCCAACAGCAGGCCCCATGCCCTGGCAAAGGCTGGAGCCACCTGTGCAGTCAGGCCAGTCACAAGATACAGATTTCTGTTTTTTTCAGCTCTGCATTTATTTATATACAGTTCACAGTCAGCTGCTTGATGATTCTTACTCACCGAGAGCTGCTGGAGGACGAGTGGCATATGTTATATATATACATATATACATGTGCTTTGTACAGCCACCACAGTTACCACACCATTTAAGAATAAACAGATCTCAGACAGAATCTGTCCCACAGTACATAAACATAAACACCGCATTCTGACTTTAAAAAGAAGTAACTTTCAACTTGATAATAATTATCACTGAAGTAATATAAAGAATCTCTGCAGATGTGAAGTGTGTAACATTCAGGGCACAAGAAGCAGCCAAGGGACAG
>NW_010169696.1:4335-19770 GCF_000695765.1 Mesitornis unicolor
TTTAAGGAGCTCTCTGTATTCAGCTCACTCCCTACCCCTGAAACAAAAGAGGTGGGCTCTGCACAGGCATGTCGATGGCTATCGCAGATTAATAGCTGGGAGAATTAAATGAATCCGATCAGGGGAGGCTGCAAAATGCTAATGGTGGCCTGCAGAGAGTACCTTGCCTGCAGCTATGGAGATTAGTTTAATTCTGGAGTTGTGTGCACAAAGCCTAACTCTTTTGTTTATCTCTTTTGACAGAGGGATAACCGAGGAAAATAATGAGGCTTTTTGCATGGAGTTGATGAATTTAATCCATAATTGTTTTTGGAACTGAGGCTGCATTCGATGTCAGCATGTTGCTGCCTGCGCTTGCTTGGGTAATGTCATTTCCCTGAAGAATGAATTTTTCAGGAGCCATTATTAGCAAGGTATTTAAAGAACTACCCCATGGTAGATCCATCTTGTTGGGACTTTATTCTGATCTGTTGATTTGAATACTTAAACAGAAAATGAACAACAGTGAAAGCAGATTAGTCATAGGATTTAGCCATCCTTAGAAAAAAACAAGAGAGGGCCTCTGTGTTTTCTGCTTTACACAGAAAGGAAAAAAAAAGTCAAAAATTTCTCCTCCATCTAGAGGGACATTAAAACAAGTCTCAAACATGTGCTCAAACACGGGCCAGTCTTTAGATTAGCCTGTGATTAACCTCCAGTTTAACAGAGGTGGCTTTTTCCATTTGTGAATGTTAGTTACTCGTGGCCTTCCTCTCAGGACTCCGTGGTACTGTTTGGCTGGGTGACCCTGTTCCTGGAGCAGTGCCTGGGATGTACAGCACACACAGACCAGCCTTGGAGCAAACATTTACTCACCCTGGCACCACACAAACAAAAAAAACCTGATGGAAACACCGAGCAACACTGGCAGCATAAAGAAAACAAATGGGACGTTGCCTACATCTGCCTTTTGTCCTAAATTTGTGTCGCTGAATAATATTTCCAGGGTTGGTTATTGCCATGGATCTTTCCGAACTTTCCAGTTACCATTTTCCTCTCTTCCTGTTTCTACATTGTGAATAATTACTGCTGGGATGATTTATTTCCTTTTTACTGTAAACTGGGAGGTGCTAGCAGACCCAAGCCCTGTTAGGAAAAAGGAAAACAAAAGGGTTTTGTTGCTGTTGGAGTGGGTTTTTTTGTGGTTTCGGGTTTTTGTCTGTCTTTCTTAAGGGAGAAATAGAGTAGGTCTGTTCTGAATCCTGCCATTCCCGTGTGTGCTCGTGGTTTGTGAGGGGAGGATTTAAGTTCACCTGGCTTCACTGGAGGAGGTAGCAGCAGCTAAAACACTACCACGTAAAAACCTCTCTGGATCTTGTGTACTCAAGATATGATATAAAATGAGTTAAGCGCCAGTTTGAAAGGTATAATGAAGGTTAATTAACACAAGGCACATTGAAACAGGAGGTCACAGAAGGAAGTTGCTCCATAACCTGAAACAAAGCTTCCTGTTCTGAAAGCAAGTAAACAGCCATTTGAATTTCAGATGTCAGCATTTCATCAGAGGGGTTGTTTTGCTGCCTCACATTGAAGAATTAAGTTGTCAGCTGCTGCTGAAACTGGTTTGAAGGGCTGCTCAGGAAATGGGCCGCATGACAAGGGCATGCAAACGTGACGCACCGCGAGTCACCGACTCTTGCTGTATTTCTAAATAACATCTTTTTCCAGCTTTGCCAACTCACTTCTGCTTTTCCCAGCTTTTCCTCACAGCCACACAGCACTAAGCCCTACAGCCTATTCCAAGCTCTGCCATAATGTTGACCCAGGGAAAGGGGTTGGTCAGATGTGCTGGCACCAAGGGTAACCCATCTTTTGGGGGGCACTTTTCCCCGGACCCCTGCTAGAGTCTCGCCTAAGCATTGCCCAGGGCTGAGATAGGGGCTTAAAAAGAATCCCCCCAGCCCCATGGCCACAGGGATATGGGTGCAGCCCCATGGCCACAGGGGTATGGGTGCTGCCCCCCCCTTCCAGCGCAGCAGCGCCCACCCCGCTGAAATCTGCCCTCAGCAGGCGGCCCCCCCCAGCAACAGCGCTGACCTCACCGCGCACCAATCAGCGCCGAGCAGCACCCGAATCTTCCAGAGCTTTCCTCACAACTACCCCCCCGGCCCTGCTCTGCTTTTCCCCTGGTTCAACCAATCAGCAGCCACTGCCCTTACTGCTGCACCAATCAATGCTGAACTTTCCGTTCTTTCCAGTAGCCGTTTCACCGCGCCGCCAGATCTATCCGCCCCCTCCGAAATTTCCAGATTTTTAAGGGTCTGGGGTCCCACACTAAGGCTCCAGGACCCCTTTGACCCCTGGGCGAGGGACAGGAGGCGGAGAAAGGCGAGTATTTTGTCACAAAAGTGGCCTTTTATTGGGGACTACTTTGGGAAGGCGGATGGACACGTTACTTTACGGAGGAACTTTACGGGGTCGGGGACAGTGTCGTAGGAATCGCATAAATAGGGGTGGGTGTGCGCCACGCAGCAGACCGCAGTTGCAGTCACGCAGAGGGCGTTATTGCTGTGCAGCGTTCAGGGCCGAAGACGTGAGTTGAGCGCTGGGAGCGTCTGGGGGGTTGGAGAGGGAGAAACGGCGCGATTTTTCTGGGCTGGAAGGCGGGGGGGTAGGTGCTTGTCGGGCAGTGGGTTTTTTTTCGTTTGAGATGGGAGGGGAGGGAATTGCGCGGAGCCTTTTCATACTCTGAACCGCGTCGTTACGTGTGGGGGATAAAACCGCTTCCTTAGGAGAAGGAGGTATAGTTATGGGGAAAATGGCGCCTGTGCTTGTCTTTCCCGGAAGCGGGTTGCTGAGTCACTGCCTCGGGGGGAGCAGCGCAGCGTTGCTGTCGCAGTTCGGCACCGGGAGTCCCTGAGGCGGCTGCAGGGAGGCTGCGTAGTGTGTCCGAATTGCTGCAGTGGGGGCGAGGGGGGAATGCGGGAGCCGACTGTTGAGGGGCGATGTAGGGGGAAAATGGCGCCTGTGCTTGTCTTTCCCGGAAGCGGGTTGCTGAGTCACTGCCTCGGGGGGAGCAGCGCAGCGTTGCTGTCGCAGTTCGGCACCGGGAGTCCCTGAGGCGGCTGCAGGGAGGCTGCGTAGTGTGTCCGAATTGCTGCAGTGGGGGCGAGGGGGGAATGCGGGAGCCGACTGTTGAGGGGCGATGTAGAAAATCTGTTAAAAGAACGTAGCATACCAGGCCTCGGAGAGAGGCGTAGTTAATCGAACAAAGGTTAAAAGATGACGGTAGAAAATTACAGTAGAAGATAGAAATCCTAACTAGTATCTGTATAACGTGAAACAGCAGCAGTAATCCTTTTATTTAGAAATTGCTGAGGATTGTGCATCACTAAGTGGCTAAAGCTGAAACTTCTTGGCGTTTTGCAGTTCAATATGCAGATCTTTGTGAAGACCCTGACTGGCAAGACCATCACTCTTGAGGTGGAGCCCAGCGACACCATTGAGAATGTGAAGGCCAAGATCCAGGACAAGGAAGGCATTCCCCCTGATCAGCAGAGGCTGATCTTTGCTGGCAAGCAGCTGGAAGATGGGCGCACCCTGTCTGACTACAACATCCAGAAGGAATCCACCCTGCATCTTGTGCTGCGCCTGAGGGGTGGCATGCAGATCTTTGTGAAGACCCTGACTGGCAAGACCATCACTCTTGAGGTGGAGCCCAGCGACACCATTGAGAATGTGAAGGCCAAGATCCAGGACAAGGAAGGCATTCCCCCTGATCAGCAGAGGCTGATCTTTGCTGGCAAGCAGCTGGAAGATGGGCGCACCCTGTCTGACTACAACATCCAGAAGGAATCCACCCTGCATCTTGTGCTGCGCCTGAGGGGTGGCATGCAGATCTTTGTGAAGACCCTGACTGGCAAGACCATCACTCTTGAGGTGGAGCCCAGCGACACCATTGAGAATGTGAAGGCCAAGATCCAGGACAAGGAAGGCATTCCCCCTGATCAGCAGAGGCTGATCTTTGCTGGCAAGCAGCTGGAAGATGGGCGCACCCTGTCTGACTACAACATCCAGAAGGAGTCCACCCTGCATCTTGTGCTGCGCCTGAGGGGTGGCATGCAGATCTTTGTGAAAACCCTGACTGGCAAGACCATCACCCTTGAGGTGGAGCCCAGTGACACCATTGAGAATGTGAAGGCCAAGATTCAGGACAAGGAAGGCATTCCCCCCGATCAGCAGAGGCTGATCTTTGCTGGCAAGCAGCTGGAAGATGGGCGCACCCTGTCTGACTACAACATCCAGAAGGAATCCACCCTGCACCTTGTGCTGCGCCTCAGAGGTGGTATGCAGATCTTTGTGAAGACCCTGACTGGCAAGACCATCACTTTGGAAGTCGAGCCCAGTGACACCATTGAGAATGTGAAGGCCAAGATCCAGGACAAGGAAGGCATTCCCCCCGATCAGCAGAGGCTGATCTTTGCTGGCAAGCAGCTGGAAGATGGGCGCACCCTTTCAGACTACAACATCCAGAAGGAGTCCACCCTCCACCTTGTGCTGCGCCTCAGGGGTGGCTGTTAAGCTGTTCAGCATCTTGATAAGAAGATTGCCAATAGCACTTGTGTTTGCACTGTAGTTCTTTAATGTCTTTAAGTTAAATGCAAGGTTAATACAAGCTTAAATTAAATGCTGAACTGTTGAAATGCTAATAAAGTTTTTTGTTGCACATTACAGTTTGTAGTCTGTCTCAGTTCAAGCTGGTATAACTGGTGTATTTCAGTGACATGCTTGCTTTGGCTTTCTTCCATGGCAGTTTAAGCCTCTTTGCATGCATAATGAGGACCTTGTAGATGAAACAAATCTGGATTAAAGTCTTAATTTAAGCACTAGTACAATGTTATTTCTTCTTCCTAGAGTTTAACTTTTTTAACTCTTTATTTGCAGGAAGGATAGTATGTTCTAAAGATCTTAGAAAACCACAAGCCAAATAAGGGCTGTCAGTACAGCAGGGTGGGGTTTGTTGAAACTTGTGAACATGTTTAAATTGTCTTTGATAGTGCTGTGTATGAGCTGTTTCATTGCCTGACACTGCCATGGAGTGGCTTGAGCTTCAGTGTGTTGCTCTGGTTGGATGAACTTCATGGGACACAAGGTGTGGGGAAGGGCTCATTGCAGTGGGAATTGCTGCTGGGGCAGGGGTGCAGTGGGAGGGCTGCCTCCATGCATTGGGTCTAGTGAAAACTCAATGAGGTACATGAGTGGGTTGTATAACAGCTTCCTGGTTTAAGTAAAAGTTTCATACAATTCCAACAGGTGGGGTGTTGCCACTAAATTCTGGGGGAGTGGGAGGGGTGTTTAATGGGGTGGGCTAAGGAAACTCAAACATGCTGGGCAGCTTATGGTCAGGGTTTACAAGGGTTTAATTCAGCTGTTATGGTGGCTTTTAAAAGGTGGATGTGATCACCCATGTGTCCACAGAAGCAACCAAGTTGTGAGGGTTCTGGCTGTCAAAGTTCCTATTTGTTGAATTTTGACAGCTGCTTCAAATGGGAGTGTTGGCATCTGTGTGCTGCGGGCAGTGTTTGTGTGCTGGTGCACTTTGCTTTTGCTGATCGCCCTCTCTTACGCACCATCTTGATTCATTTTTTTGTTGTCCTCTGTAGTGTTGCTGTGAAAACCTGGTTCTTTTTGACTTTCAGCTTTCAATTTAGCTTTACTGAGTGTGGTAAGTAATGCACTTGTATTAATTAGCAGTGCATTCTTAGCATGGATTGGCCTGTAGTCATGGCCAGAATGCTGCACTGCTTTTCATGGAAAGCTGCACATTGTAACTTCATTGTGGTTTTGATGGTTACAATCACAATAGGTTCATTTTTTCAGCAGCAGGGCTTGCCTCCCTGTCTGCTATACATCGCTAGCAGAAACCTAAAGTTCTCTGAAAAACTTGCTGTTGTTACCCTAAGAGTTCCCTTCAATTACTTGAGTTTTTCTGCAATTGCTGGTTTTTCCTTTCCTTGATTTTATGCTTTTTGTACTTTAGCCATGTAGTCCGGTTTTGCTTTTTCCAGTTTAGCCCCCTAGGCAATTGCCCGGTGAGGCTGTGGGGTCTCCTTGGTGACACTCAAAGCCATCTGGATGTGGCTGTGGTCACCTGGCTCCAGCTGGCCCTGGAGCTGGGTGACCTCCAGGGGTCCCTTCCAGCCCCAACCCTCCTCTGGTTCTGTCACTCAGGAGTGGGTGTCACAGTCTGCTGTGTGCTCAGGGGTGTATAAACTCCTGAGTAACTTACAGCCCAGGGGAGGTGAGGCCCTGGCTCATAATAGATGCCCTTTCTTTAGCTCTTTTAATAATTAAGCTCTGCTGCATGGTAGCAGGTACAGACACGAACTGGTCAGATAACGCATGCTCTTGGGGCAGTTCATTTTAGATCCAGGCCTGTAAATGACCGATACCCTTTCTCCAGAGTCAGTTGCTGAATGAGCAGCATTGCTGCAGTGTGGTGTGGTGCCCACGTTGCTAGGCCGTCGGGTGCAGCTGGCTCTGTGCAGAGCTATCTCCGGAGTTTGCAAGAACGGGGACCCCAGGAGGGTGATGTGCAGACCCACTCAGGGCACTACACTGGCTTTATTCCACCTGAGCCAAACCTGTGCTAAACCATGGCCTCTGCCAGTCCTCCTGGTGTCCCTTTGGGTGGGCTGTAAGCAGAGCTGTGCATGGGGCCTGCTTCAGCCTGGTGTTGCACAGGAGGTAACAGTGGGAAGAGGGATTTTCAGGCATGTTGTGATGGGGAGCACCTCAGGCCTAGTTTAGGCAGCCTGAGCTGATGATGTGAAACCAAATGTGTCCATGCATCTTCCTTCCCAGCCCTGTAGGAAGGTTTTCTTGGGTGAGGCTTGTGCTGAAGCCCTGCCCCTGGCTGAAGTGGCACGGAACAACACGTACTTAAAGCCAAAGTGCAAGGAGCGAAATCCCCAGGTGCTGCAGTGTGAGGTGCAGAGCTGGGGTGGGTCACTGCGAGGACACAGGGACACAGTGTGGGGACGTTTGTGCCGGATTCCTGCTCCTCTTGTAGGAGCTATGTTACGGAGTCTTCTGCTCCCCCAGCTCATGGAGGGATGGCAGTCCCTAGCTGGAATAGATGGCTGCAAGGGATTTCTTCATTAATAAAGAAAAATCTTTGTGATTTATCTCAAATGTTGTCAATTAGGGAAATGTGTATCAATGACAAGGAATTTTAAATGTGAATTTGCATAACACACGTTGTTAACACTGGAGAAGTTCTGGGCAAAAGACAAAAAAGTGGCATCAGGCTATATAGATGCTGGTGATGTTAAGATACAACATCTGTTTTTCTTATAGCGTGGTGGTATTTTAATTGAATCTCCTTAAAGCCAACTATTCAGAACTAAATTAAGAATTTAATAGGCTTTGGCTGGAATCTGTGTGCTATTAAAATGGAGCAATGCTAATGCTCCCATGTAGACGACTGATAACATCTCGTAATCCTCCTGCAGTCTGAGCCTTGAGACTGGCCTTTCTGTTGCTTTTGTTTTTCCTTGTAGCTTCAGTTAGTTTCCAGTCTGTTCTCTCTTTAAAAAGATGAATTCCAAGATTTCCGAGGTTTTTGTCTGCTGTGCTTTGAAACAAAAAAGAATTGTATCTGGTTTAAGAATACAAATGAGGTAACCCCGTTATGCTGGGTTTTGAGTACGACCAGTGTTTTGCTCTGTTCACAGCTCCCCCAAAACATCATCGTATTTGGAAAGTGAGGGCTAAGGCAGACACACTGGGAATGCCTGCGTGTTTCTGCAGTCTTGTCTGCAGTTCAGAGGCATTGCTGAGCAGCAATGCCGAGATCCTTGGCTGCACCATTTCATATTTATGAAACCGCTGCATCATCAAAACCAGCCTAAACTTGAGTGTTTAAATCACACCCGTTCCTGTGAACTATTTAGATACGACGAGTAAGTGAGGGGCTGTAATTCTCGCAAGTGTACGCTTGCAGCTCCTCTCTGCCGTATTTGAAGAAGTTCCCGTTTTCCTAAGCAGCAGGAAGTCACGGTTCATGGCCACTGGATGTCGCTGTTTCTCCACAAAAGTCACTTTGTAACAGCGTTTGGTGCTATTTGGTTGTCGGTCCTTGGAGCTTTAATCCTACACAAGGGATACATCAAGTAGAAACATGTTTCCATTTAGGAATAAGAGAACGGGATGATTCGTTCAGAGGCCTGAGGAGTATATGGACAGGAGCCTTTAAATGTCAGGATGCAAATCTAGTAGTTGCTGAAATGCTATCATGCAAATTAATTGAGTCCCCAGGGCTCTCAGACAAGCTCTGACAAGGAATTAAATATTTAGGAATATTTGGGTTTTAGATTGGGCACTGGCTGGTGTCTCTAGAGGGATAGGATTCCATCTGTGTAACTGTAACAAGTGAAACTGCTAAAATTCATCCCTTCAGTGTGGTTTTTACATAAGCTGTATGGAAAAAAAGAAGTCTGACCTTGCAAGAATACTTGATGTTTTCCCAAGTCTGAAAGTACACCTTTAAAAGAAACCATTTTCTCTTTCGTGTGTGTGGCTTTCTTGAGGTTTGAAAGAATTGCTGGCCTTAGCTGTTGTTCTGGAGAACACATCCATGGTCCCCCTGTGCATGCCGCGATTCTGGGCTTCCTATGAAGGTGATTTTTGAGGTGCTGCCTCTTAAAGTGGCTACAGATCAACACTGTAATTATATTACAGACACATATAAGTGGCTTTCATCTTCTATTTACAGCATACATGGTATTAATTGTAAGACTATTACATTTTTCAGTATTTGGTGGAAATGGGCACTTAGGTGGAAAGAGAATATGTATTTTAGGAAGTGTGCTTATTTCCATCTTTTCAGATATTTGCCAGACCTGGCACCATCAGACTTCCATTTGTTTTGTTCTTTACAAAATGCCCTGAATGGCAGAACCTTCACTGCCGATGAGGATGTCAGATCATTCTTGGAACTGTTCTTTTCTGAAAAAGATAAGAACTTTTTTGAGCGTGGGATCATGAAGTCGTCTGACAGATGGCAAAAGGTAATGGAGCAAAACGGGGAATACCTTGTTTAATACAGATCTTGTTTCCCATGAAAAATTCACCTTTCATTTACCCAGAATAAAACGTGTTTACTTTTCTGGCCAACCCAATAGATGGGGTTCCAGGCCGCTTACTGCTGCTGGGGTGGGATCATGGTTTAGCTCACTTGGGTCAGGACCGTGGTCTAACTCAGGGTCACTTGTTGGGTCAGGAACTCTGGTTGGTTCAGGATGGCTTCTTGGTCCTAGAGGGGTTCTAGATGTTTTAAAAAAATATGTTCTCTGTTTCCCACCACCTTCCCAAGAAAAGGGCATTTTCTTTTCCTCTGCTTAAAAAGTTCACCCACGGTGGGAGTCTCTGCTGATAAGACAGTGTGTATTAGTTTTGTAGGCAGAGTTTGTGCAAGAAATCATAGACAGGAGGTAGAAATGTTGTTAAATCAGACTGTGCACATTTTTGGGGGGTGTAAAAAAGCCGACCCAAACCCTTAATTACAGTTTAAGAGACAGGAGTCCCTGAAAATCAGGGTAACTTCTCTTTTTGAAATCGCCATCTGCCGAGATCTGGGAGGCAAGTGGTCAGCACAGATGTGGGATTTGTCTAACAGAAAACGCTGTAAATCGCTTGGAGCAGCTTCTGAGTTTCATCATATAAAGATATCTAGGAAATCACTTTCAGCTGTATTCCTGACTCTGTGTTTCTGGGGTGGGAATGTATATGAAATCTCTGGCTCACGGAGATGTAGATTTGAACAATACGGGCTGTTCATGACATAAGGCTATCGAGTAAAAGTGAGGCATTAGCAGCACCAACTGACTCAAACACTCAAAACAACTCAAAAGGCAAGAGGACCACAGGTTGCTTTTGAAAACTTGGGCTGGCAGATAGGTGAAATTAAATTGCTGTTTTATTCTCCCTGCACGCTGCTTTGGGTGGCTTTCTCATGACTCCTAATGGCTACCAGGGTTTCAGATTTTGGTGGCGAGATGCTTGTTAAGCGCAGAACCAGCAGAGCTGCCTGGTGCACAGCGGTGACACAATCCCATCACCAATCTTCAGCGTTCACTGGCAAGGGCACACATGGGCAGATCTCATATTATTTTCCTGCCTCGCTGCTTCTCTCTTTGCAGTGGAAGTGCAAGTGTTTACCCCAGTGCTCTCTGAAAGCCCGTGCGCATGTGTGTGCGCATACCAATGTTTCTGTGTTCCCCCAGCAGCTCCGTGTTTCTGTTTTGCTGTGCTGACCTCCCAGCTGGCAGCGGCTCCTTTCCCAGCGAGCTGCACATTCTCCTTCCTCTCTGTAAGCTATTGAAACCAGATGTGCAGAAAGGACTCTGCTCTGATGCACTTCTGTGGGCTGGTTTCATTCCTTGGCCAGAATGATGAGCTGACTCCCATGAAAACAGGGGGAAAAAGCAAGATTTAAACCCCCAAGTCTGAGCTAAACTCCTGGACCTGCATCTGTGTCTGTTGATAGCAGAGTAAATTAAGTGTAACACAACTAAAGCAAACTAAACTAAATTAGTGTGAGGCTGGAATGAGGGATAGAAGAGATGAGATCTGGTTTTGCATTTGTCTGCATACGTTTGTTCTTTATAGGCTATTCTGTGGGTCATAATAGATCAGTAAGCCTGGAAAGAATAAGGAGCTTTGTGTTCCTGGATCAGCTTAATTTTGAAACATGGGAATCTGAGAAATAAGCTTGTGATCTCATGCAAAACCATGAAAGAGGAAAAGGCACCCTGCCATTTAACGTGTGTATTTATAGGAAGGTTGTCTCGCAGCCTGCATCTGACTCAAAGGAGGAGCCATCTGGGAATGTTTCTATGGGTGACAACCACATTCCAGGAAGCCTCACATCATCCTGCAGCCCTGTCGGACGAGGGTTCCTTTGGGCTCTCTCTTGGCTCATGGTAGGTTTGGAAGAAGAAAGCCACAGCCAGAGTTCAGTGTGTCATGATGTGACACCCCTTCTTCATGCTTTTGGACCAACAGTTAACTAAACTGTTGAGATTTCTCATGGAATGTGCCCCTGCTAGCAAGCTGTTGATTAGAAGAACTCTTTAGCATTTTGTTAGTTAATAAGGGTCTCTAGATGAGCTCTAGAACACACCAATGGCTTTGTAAACCATCAGTCCTCTACAGAGCAGAGAATCGTTCTGCAGCAGCACTGTGCTGGGGACGGCTGTTCAAACTGTGGGTGCTCAACGTCACCTTGTGCTGGTGCTGTGGGAAGTAATGACCACACTGCTTCCTCAGGCTTCGACTCTGTTAGGAGAGAGAAGAAACAGAGACACTCAGAGAGGGTGATTTCCTGTTTCCCAGCGGTCTTGTTCTGTGAGTGATAAGTGAAGCAGTATCAGTGTGCATGTGTGGCCAGTTGTGGGGATGGCCAGTTCGTGCTCCAGAAGTAGCCTTCCCAGACTCGTGCTCCTTTGGAGAACCAGCCCATTAAGAAATTGGCATTAGTGGCAAATTAAGTAACCAATGGCCAAAGTGTTTTGGAACTGGGGCTGCTTTGCACAGTCTTCTGCGCTCGTGAGGAGCAGCTGACGCTGTACTTGTAGGGTAACATTCAGACCAGTTTATTGTCTTGTGCAGCTTGCACTGCCTCGTAACTGGGATGTGTGGTGTGAAGAGAACTGGCTTCCCACAGAAACAGTTGACCTCAGATGTTTCAACACGTACATGCTCGTCCCAGGGCTAATGGAGGGAGCCTTGTGACAAACCTCTAGCCTAGGGGCTCTGGCACTGTCCGGGGCAAATCAGCCGCCTCCTGTGAGATCAGAGCAGGCTGGTGTCGAAAGCAACAAGATATTGCCTCTATACGTGCAAGCAGGGGTTAAGAATTATGAATTTGCAATAGCCAGCCAGCTTTCCCATATAAGAGCACTGCACTCATTGGCTCTCTCTTTTACTGAGAAATCTATCTAGTCATTTCCTGTGCAAGCCCTTCGCTTTGCAAAAAGCTATACAGTTGAGTAAATAACAATAATCCGTGGTTATTCCTTCTCACGGGCAGCCTGGATTCTCTCACGGGCAGCCTGGATTCTCTCATGGACCACCACCAACCACGAGTTCAACACTGCCATTAACAGAGTGCTGATATGAGCGTGGTCTTCTCTGCAGAAGAAGAGGACTCTCACCCATGGATGTAAATAATTTGGGGTCTGCTTTCATGCTTGTCAATGCTTGCTGGTATTTGACTTGGTTTCTGCTGGGAGATTATTTCCCCTCTGAAGGATCCGTTGGGACTCCTTGTCAGATCAGCTCTTGGGTGGAGCTTGCAGCAACTTGGGGTAAGTGCTGAGCCCTTCCTCTTTTGACAACAGGGCTTTTCTGTGCTGCGCTACTCAAAATGGCTTGGTAAAGTCACAGAGAGAAACGTCTCGACTCTTGAGTAGAGAAGTGAAAGTTGAGCTGGCAAACAAGGAGCGCTCCCTGGGTTTCCTAGGGACGCACAAAGCTGATGTATATATTATAGGGTCCTGGTTTTTTAGGACCATTTTGCTCTCGCTTTTAAACCAGACAGTCTGTCTGTACAAGACTGACAATAAATAACTCTCTCGAGCGCTGTGGAGTGATGGAAACTGCAGCTGAGAAATTATTTTGGGGAAAGGACGACAGAAACAAGCAAACTATTGTGGAAGTACAAATAACCCTCTAAAGGATCGGCAAATGTACCAGTAAGTGTTCTGGGGGAGGAAATAAGTCTGAAAGGGGATTGTAGGGTGTATCCCTGCGTGTGCAGAGGAATGTTTGTCATTAGAGTGCAGACTAAACTGAATGGCTGAATTATCATAATGGTTCATCTTGAAATCAGCCCTTGGATTTCTTGCTGTGAGCTGCATAAAGACATTTTGTGGCTGTTTCTCCATATCCTAACCTAAGCCAGAATGCTTATGCTGTGTCAATTTACCTCTTCACTGGTACAGGCTATGGAGTCTGGCTGTAGTCCCAGCAAGGGAGATTTATCTTCAGAGAAAACCTGTTAACCATTTGAAGGAAGTACATGTGAATAAGATGGACTTATTAAAAAAAGCTCTGCTTCGGGTTGGTAATGGATGTTTCCTCACTGCCTTGCAAACTGTGTGTGAATCTGCAGTCGTGTGCTGACTACAGATAGCTTACATTGGGTGTGGATTTGAGATGTGTCCAGATATATATGAAGCCATGTCTCAAAAGAGTGAAAAAAGAGTACAGGATATATTAGATGAGAGAACTGGGCTGGCTGGGTGCTCTGATGAATACTGATGCTCTCTGTACAGCAGATCTGGATCCAGCTTTGCTCTTGTGAGAGCTGTGCTCAGGCTCTGAGGGATCCGAGTGTCCACATGGGGTTTGTGTTTGTGCTCTGGAGCTGGGAGTTCAAAAGCTGTGCTCACACGGATAACCAACAGCTCCAGACGCTGGGGAGAGCCCACACGTTTTGCCTCAGGATGACGAGGGGAATATAATCTGTTTTATCTGTAGAAACAGTGTCATTCGTACCAACAGAGACCATGAACAAACTTATCACTCTGTTCCAAAGACAACCTACAGTTATTCTTATCTTTTTGGCCACTTGGTGACTAGCCTGTGCTGGCTGCACCGAGACAAGGACAATGACTGTGGTCTCCTAATGATCCGCTTTCTTTGCCTTTTAAGTCAGGAACCTGTGCTGCTGCCAGCAGGTGAGGTCATCTCACAAAGGGGGTTCAGATATTCTGCAGACAACTTGCCTGTATTTTGTGAGCTGCTTTTGAACTTCTCCAGTGGTACCCTATTTACGGCCTTGGTCCTTTAGTCACAAACTCCCAGCTGTGCAGCATTTTACTGAATCTCTCTCTGAAGGGACCCACAGTCAACTGTAGGAATATTGGACCTGGAAATGTGCTTTCCTCTCTGCCCTGCACCAAACACAGTCTATGTTTGTGAACAAATTGTTGATTATCCCTCTCCCTTGCAGGTTTAGTCTCCCAGCGGGGAACATCTTTAGTGATCTGCAAGGCCAACTCTATTAGAAATGGATAATTTCACCAACGGGCAGTCAGGCCCAGGTCAGAGGAACAGGTTGATAGGATTGCTAGAAACAGATGACAGCATCCAGGAAGATAAACCTGTGTCTAGTAAAAAGGAAGAAAGATCAGGACATGGAAAGAAAGCAGAGCCACGGCCCTTGGAGACACCTTATCAGAGGGAAAGTAGTAATTTTGCTCCTAAAGTCAAGATCAATCTGAACTATCGGCCAGGACTCGTCAGCAAGTGAGTAACTTGGATATTTGACAAGGGTGGGATCCCTGCTGGTAGGGGCCTGTAGACCTTCTCAAAGTCTAAACTAAAAGTGACGATACAGGAGTATTACAGGAATTGGGTGAGCAGAAATTAGAGGCAGAAAGGGGACGTATTAGCCCTTGTCTTCTGCACTTGGAAGGTATGCATATGGTGTATGTTGTGTATTTTGAGTATATCTGAACTAGCACCAAATAAGCCAAGTTGGGTATAAGAGCAGCTTAGCATGGAGCTCTGTGCAACTGAGCTGCTCTTGCCAGGGAGGGATGTAAAGCAGCTCACGGGGTGTTTCACAGCATGTGATGGGGCTGACTCTGGTCCTGCAGCTATCTTGGGCTTCTCTTTCTCTGTGCTCTGGATGCGCTCCAGGGTTGCACATCAGACTGGGTCTGGGAAGAGCTCCAGCTGATGGAAAGAGCAGCCACTTAAGAGAATTCTGGGAAATGACTGTCTATTTTTCCCTTTACTCAAAAATAAAATACTTGGGATTTTTCTGACAAACTTTTCTGCCTCCCTCCCTTCTTACTCCGCCCCACTAGAACTTCCTGCACGCTCTTGTCTTCCGCTCTCCAGAACTTCTTAACGCTTTGCGTTTCTTCCGCAGCCAAAAGGACCCCAATCGCTTTGACAGAGACAGGCTCTTCAGCGCGGTCTCCAGGGGCAGCCCCGAGGCACTGGATGGTTTACTTGAGTACCTGAGGAGGACCTCCAAATTTCTCACCAATTCTGAATTCACAGGTAGATTCCCATTCAGTTCTCCATAAACGGGGCTAGCAGAGGCAGTGCTTGTTAATGTAGGAGGGCAGCAGGGGAACCTGTTTGTGGTTTTTTGCTTTCTCCAGCCCTCTGTCTACTCTTTTATTTTCCTAATGTCCATCTGAGGATGGAGAATGCCATTAATTACATATATCATAAGGCTTTTGACTCTACTGCAGACTAAAAATACTGAGAGACTACTTTAAAATTATGACTGTATTTGGTCCTACAGTGATAGTTAATTCTGGGCACACTGAATTGGGTGATACAGGTGTATGCAAAGCACATGCTTGACCCATTCGATGTTTTTTTCTACTAGATGCAAGTACTGGGAAGACTTGCTTAATGAAGGCCCTG
>NW_010169696.1:19801-27984 GCF_000695765.1 Mesitornis unicolor
TTAAAACATGGAAAGAATGACACAATCCCACTTTTGCTGGAAATAGACCAAAAGACACAGAATCCCAGGCCGCTTGTCAATGTGTCGTGCTCTGATTGTTACTACAGAGGTAAGGTTTCTCTTCTGATGCTGCCAGAGCAGCTGCCCCATTAGACAGGTGGGATGTGCAGGTATGAGCAAAAAGAGAGAAGCTGGATCTTGTGCTGCACTGCATTTCCAGGTTTCTGTGCGGTTACAGTAACAGCCTGCTCACCTTTTGGTTCTGATTTCTGACTCTGGTAATGCATCTTCTTCAGCCTTGAGTTAGATACTTCTGCAACTTTGTTCTTGGTCTTTAAAACAGAAATGGTAGATGTTTAGTAACCCAATAATGTGAGAGGATTTGCTTGGGAAAGCTTCAAAAGCACATCTAAAAGTGAAAAATAAATAGTATATCACTATTATAGAATGAGTTCTGCTGGTCAGGCTATTCTTTTTATAGCAGACATGCAGCTTAGTCACATACATGTCTGGTTGTTTTTATCTTCTCAGAGCTGCCTGGGATCTTGGTGCCAGGCAGGGGTAATTGCCTGGTCTTGTGTTGAATTTCTGATAGCCTTGGGTCTTCTGAATCAGTGTTTGCAATGTGCTTTTCCAATGAACATTGCTGAAAGTCATCGATTGCCACCCACTACTCCCTGCCCAGCACCGAGACTGCAGAATGGCTGTGCAGAACATACAGCGATAGTTGAACAGCACTTTGCTGAGGAGTCCTTTGCCTGTTCCCTCCGACAGTGCCACCGTGTGATAGGTTTTGCCTGTTTCCTTAGGCCAGACAGCGCTCCATATTGCCATCGAGAAAAGGAGCCTAGATCTAGTGAAACTTCTAGTAGAGAATGGAGCTGATGTCCATGCCAGAGCCCATGGTGAATTCTTCAGAAAGAAGAAAGAAGGCGTTTTCTTTTATTTTGGTGAGTCAGTGTGGAACATGTTCCTTTGTTGGTTTTTTTTTTACTGCCTTACAGTATGCAATGCTAATTCTCAGTTGGGTTTGCCCCTCTGCATGTGGGTTGCCATCTCCACTGTCCTGTAATCAAGCTCTTGACTTATTCGAATGGCAGGATCCTTTCACAGACTGTGATGTCCAGTGAGCATTTGCCATAGTCTTTGCTTTTGTGTATTTAATCTCATCAGAGGAGCTTCAGACAGAGACAAATACCTGGTTAGTTTAGCCAAATTAGGGGTCTGGGAAACTACTTCAGCTGCCCCCAGAAATAAGAAGTAATTGTTTGCTGCAAAACCTTTTCTGAATATAGAGATACTGAGAAGGAACTTGTTCTGCGTTCCAGTGGTAGAACTATAGGCTAAATATATTTTCCTATAATTGCTTTTTTTTCTTTAATTTTTTTTCACCCCTTACTGCTTCCCTTCCAAATACTGTCCTAATCTCTGCAGGTGAACTTCCCCTCTCCTTGGCTGCTTGTACCAACCAGCTTGAGGTGGTGGACTATCTTCTAAATAATCCCCACCAGAAAGCCAGGCTCCAGGAGCAGGATACGCAGGGCAACACGATCCTCCATGCCCTGGTGATGATTGCGGATGACACCAAGGAGAACACCAAGTTTGTGAGCACAACATACGTTGAGATCTTGAAGGCAGGTGTGAAGCTTGACCCAACATTGAAACTGGAGGAGATCGTGAATTATGATGGATTAAATCCTCTGCAGCTTGCTGCGAAGACAGGCAAAGTGGAGGTAAAGACAACCAGAGGGAATCCCTGGGGTTGCTGAGAAGCAAGGAAGACTGCAGCATACATCCTCAGTGTAGCAGTGGGGTTTGATATAGGAGCATCTTGCACCCAACCCGTAGTAATGCTGCTGACAGTGGCAGTGCCATGGGAGATGGTAAAGGAGGCCACTCCAGTCAGTGTCCAGCGGCTGAGGGAACTGCGGTTGTTTAGCCTGGAGAACAGAAGGCTGAGGGGAGACCTCATCACCACCTACAACTGCCTCAAGGGAGGTTGTAGAGAGGTGGGTGCTGGGCTCTGCTCCCAGGTGATGGGGGATAGAACAAGGAGAAACGGCACCAAGCTGTGCCAAGGGAGGTTCAGGTCAGAGATAAGGAGGAAGTTCTTTACTGAGAGGGTCGTCAGAAGCTGGAACAGGCTGCCCAGGGAGGTGGTGGAGTCACCATCCCTGGATGTGTTTAAAGAGCAGGTAGATGAGGTACTTAAGGATATGGTTTAGGGGGTAGACAGGAGCGGTTGGACGTGATGATCTCAGAGGGCTTTTCCAACCGAGCGATTCTGTGATTCTGTACAGAGTCTCAGCTGGCTGCTGCTGCTCTGTCCCTGCCAAGACAGCTGATCTGCACCAGCACTGGTTCTGCTCCTGGAAGAATTCATACAAAGTGCAGTTAGATTGCCTGCTTTTAGCCAGATAGTCTGGTGTTTGGATATGTCTAAGTGTATCATGCAGAAAGCCCTGTGTCCTGGGTGTGTTTGTGTCATTCTGCACCTTCTTTACATACACATTTTTCTTGTATGTATCTGTGTTCTCTTCAGATCTTCAGGCACATCATCCAGAGAGAGATCAAAGACCCAGCGTACAGGCACCTGTCCCGCAAGTTCACTGAATGGACCTATGGACCGATCCACGTGTCTCTCTATGATTTGTCCTCTATAGACAGCTTTGAGGAAAACTCTGCACTGGAGATTCTGGCATACAGCAGTGACACACCGGTGAGTGCTTTTACTAGAAGTCAAGGACAGCAACATTTTCTTTGCATTTCTAGTGTTGCTGCATAATTATGCAAATAATTTCAAGCTAATGTGATGTTTCACATGATCATTTTTCTGGAAGAGAAATGCATGATAGAAGCATTTGCATACTTTTATTATTTATAGTCTGCTTGGTATGCCTCTGATAATCTGTAATATGAGAGAAATGTTTGATCCTTTGGTTGTCCTGAGCCTAGGTGTGCCCAAATTTCCCAATGAAGCCAAGCAGAAGTAAATTCTTATGGGATGGTTGATTTCTTTCATACTGAAAGGCTTGACAGAATAAACCCTTGGCAATACCCTAGTTGGAGCCACTGAACTCCAACCCGAAAAAAGCCAATCCTCTGGTGAATTTGCATTCCTGTTGACACATGGGTACATTTTTATTGTTTGTTTTTCCATAGAATCGGTACAAGATGGTGGTTTTGGAGCCACTGAACAAACTGCTCCAGCAAAAATGGGAAACGTTTGCTTCCAAGAGGTTCTACTTCAGTTTTGTTTCGTACTTGTCCTTTATGATCATCTTCACAGCCATTGCGTACTACCAACCCTTACGGGTAAAGGTAGGTCCGGTCTCCATTTATCTGGAAAGGCCTGAATGGATGGAGCTGAGTTCCAACGGTGCGGGGTGGTTATCATCACTGCCTCTCCCTGTCTTCAATGTTTTGGGGTTTTTTTGTTTTTATTTTGCAGCCTTCATTT
Source organism: Mesitornis unicolor (assembly GCF_000695765.1). NCBI lineage: Eukaryota > Metazoa > Chordata > Aves > Mesitornithiformes > Mesitornithidae > Mesitornis > Mesitornis unicolor. Next base: position 23,262 of record NW_010169696.1, read on the forward strand.
CCAGTGGAGTTCACAGCTGGAGGCTTCCTGTGGGTCTCTGGACTGATCATTATCTTGCTAGGAGGCATTTATCTGATCTTTGCTCAGGTATGGGGATCTCTTGTCTAGTTTCAGTGTAAGAAAGAAAAAAAAGGAAACTATCACTGGCAGCAGAAACTGTCTGAGGCAGCAGATTCAGTTCTGACAACAGAATGTGCGTGAGTGCATGGCAGGAGGGAATCCTGCTCCGAGACACTTGGTGTCAGCGCGATCTAGCAGTGACAGGGGTGGCACCAGCCAGGTTGCTGGGCAAGAGGAAGAACAGATTCATGACAGCAAATAATTATGAGAGTCTTCTGAGATTTACGGTACTAAAATGCATCCTTGGCATTTAATGCAGTCTATTAATAAAGATGTCGGGCTGAGCCATGATTCAGCCCTTGTTTATCCTTGCCCTTTATAAATAAGGCCTTTTTTCATCTTGGAAGGATGATTAGCTGAAATTTAGGATCTTGAAAATGAAAGCAGGAAGAGTTTATGCAGCAAACCTTGCCCCTGAGCAATGGGCTGTGCTGTGCAGGAGTCACTCTCTAGCGTGCTCTGCTTCTGATGAATGGCTACTATTGATTTTTCTCCATCAGAGTCTGTACTTGCGGAGGAGACGCCAGTCCCTGAAGACCATGTGTTCTGACAGCTGCATTGAGATCCTGATGTACGTCTCTTGAGGTTTTTTTCCCAATCAAAGCATGGGTGAGATCGGTTCTCTGCTGTGTGCAGCTAAGTTGCCCTAACATTACGAGGGAGATGGTGAGCAAGAAAGACTGAGTCTTTGCCACTGTCTCCTCTTTCCACCCCTTCCCTGCTTGCTTCTCCTACCTGGCTGCATTGTCTCATAACCCTTTGTTGTAATGGGCTTCACTGGGTAGGGTTTGTCCCTGGTTTCACAGTGGAACTTAGTGAAGGTCAGACCCTCAATTATTCCGTATTTAAGAACAAATACTTGTTAGAAAAAGAGCTCAAGTTCTTAATCATACTGTCACTGTGGCTCAGGATTGGTTGAAAGGAAAGTAACTCCTCAGTTTTCTGAGGAGAAATGTGTACAGATACATGTGTGCGCCTCTGGGTGTGCATGTTTTCGTAAGTGTTGAAATTTTCTCCATTTAATATCAGTTGTGTAAGTCACATCAAGTGGTTCAGAGTTTCCATACTGTGATCTGAACCCTTTCTGAACAAAACTGCAGCAATCTGTGGGTCTGGTTGTAACAGGATTTGCCTATATAAACTATGTGTCTGATTAACTGCAACTTTATTTGCTCCATGTAGCCCCGTTAAATGTGTTTGTTTTGCCTTGCACAACAGAACAGATCTGCAAATGGGCCTTTTTGTTGTGGTAAGTCACTGTGTAGCTCATTCTGCTTCTCACCAGCTTCATCCAGGCTTTCTTGCTGCTGCTGTCGGCAGTCCTGTACGGTGCCAGTTCGGAAAACTATGTGGCAGTGATGGTGTTCTCCCTGCTTTTGGGATGGATCAACATGCTCTACTACACTCGGGGCTTTCAGCGCACTGGGATCTACAGTGTCATGATACAGAAGGTCAGTGCTCGGGGGGGGAAAGAAAAATCTCTGAAAAGCTTTTGGGTGTGAGGAACTAATAGAAGTCCTGCAATTACTTTTTTTCTCTCCGGATCATGAAAACTATAAATGAAATTGATGTCCTCGCTATGGAAGAAATTGCAGAAAGAAATTAGATCAGTGTCTGCAGGGAAGTACATTTGCAGCAAACCAGCAGTTTACCATCTTTGAATATAGGAAGTGACAGTGGCTGACATTTACTTGTTTGTCATAAAATGACCCAAAACTTGCAGTTAAAAACCAGCGCGAGTTCCCTGGAACTGTTGTGCTTGGGCTGAGAAATGTTTCTGGGTCCACAGGGGAATCTGGGACTAGAAAGGCAAGACAAAGCAGAGGTGCCAGGGAAGAATCCAGATTACCACTTTTGTGAAACCTGATGGTGATAGAAAAAGAGAGAGATGTGTGTGTTAACACAGTTTGGAAACAGCCATGCTGGAGAACTGACATGATGTTTATTTGTTCAATGAACCTATTCAAACAAACGTAACAACAAAGAAATTCAGGTAGTGCTCTTGGATTACGATACCAACATAGTTACTTACCTGAGGAAGTAATTTAACACTTTGTGATGTGTGAGAACAGGAGAGATCATCCTGGTAATTTCATGTGAGATAAAGAATGGCACCTCTTCCTGATTTGTGTTTCAGACCATCCTGAGAGATCTGCTGCGTTTTCTCTTGGTTTATATGATCTTCCTCTTTGGCTTTGCTGCAGGTAAGGACTTACTCAGCATTGTGTTATAGACTGGACTACAAGAAGTAAATTTTTCTGAGGATTCACATTCTGTTTTTCCCACAGCCCTGGTTACGCTGATGGGAGATGCTCCTTTGGTCCCTCAGAACAAGTCCCTTGCTCAGATGGAAAGCGCTGGCAGCCATGCTATGTACGGTGGGCTGCTCAGCGTCTCCCTGGAGCTCTTCAAGATCACCATTGGGATGGGTGACCTGGAGTTCCAGGAACATGCCAGGTTCAGATACTTCGTCATGCTCCTGCTGCTTCTCTTTGTGATCCTCACTTACGTCCTGTTGCTCAACATGCTCATTGCGCTCATGAGCAAGACTGTCACGGATATCTCTGATTATAGCAAAAGCGTCTGGAAGCTGCAGGTGAGACGTGGTGTGGCTCAGCCATGGTGTCATGGCCCAAATTCCTACTTGAGCCTCAAAACATTGGAGGTGACAGTGTATGTCTTTTTCCTGTGCCCCAACTGTAAAATTCTCTTTTACATAAATCCTGACATCATTTTTAGGTTTATTTAAAACTCAGGCTGTTTGCGTGGCTACCAGACAGTCCAGATCCGTGCATAAATAACTTGAGAGAGTATCTGACTGATACTGTTAAAGTGAAGGAGCATGCTGGGTTCAAGTTCCAAAGTGATTTTCTAAATCAAAGTAGTTGCAGATTGGGGAAGATTTAATTGAAAGGAGGGGGAGCTATGCTCTGTGCACACTGTTTTCTCTCTGACTTGGCATTCTTCTTTCAGAGGGCTATCGCTATTCTGGAAATAGAGAAGGCCTGGCTGTGGCGCCAAGGTGGGAAGAGGAGATCTGGCTGCTTCATGTCAGTAGGTCTCAATAAGAAGGATGAGAGATGGTGTTTCAGGTAAGACTGGTGTACCATTGCCCCTTACACTCCAGCCTGGTGACAGGTTCCCGTGGTTCATAAACTGGTAACCCTGAACCACCACAGGGGATTTCAGCACTGAATCAACGGAGTGACTCACCCACGTGCTCCTGGGTACACACAGATTGGTTGGTGATTGCAATACTGGAACTTTGAGCTACTTGAGCCACCGGCTTTGCCACCAAGACATGCTGTCACCAAAAGATGTCCTGTTAACCCACGTCTGAGCAACTGGTTATGTGGCAGCGTGTCTGCTGCAATGCTTTCTTTGCTGCTGGGAGCATAGCTGTGCCCAGAGCAGGCTGTGGTGGGAGGAATGCAGGCGAGTGACCCCTTGGCTCAGGACCATGCAACTTGGCTCCATCAGAAGGGGGCAGCACTTTTCCTCGCATATGGGGCTGGGAGAGAAGGTGAACCTTTCTCCAGCCAGCAAAGGAACTGCAGGCAGCACTTCTGTAACTCCAGGGTGTTAGGATGCACATACAGAAAGTGGAACCTAGGAGCCTCCTTTCTAATAAGTGTGTTGCCTGGAAGGAACTGGAGTATTTTGAAACAGCACATAATATGCAGGGGAAAACTTAGACTACAGAAGCAGACCTTTACTCAAAAAAAGAAAGAAAAAAAAGAAAAAGCTCTGCAGAGTGTTGTTGTCACAGCCGAACCATGAGGATTGCGTTGGCAGGATGAGCTGGGCTGGGATGCTGCAGGACAATGAGATATGGACTGAAATGCTGTGCTCCGTGCATCAGTGTCTGTTGCATTTTGTCTCTCCAGAGTAGAGGAAATTAAGTGGGCAGACTGGGCAAAGGATGTGGGAGTTCTTAAGGAAGAACCTGGAAACACCAGTGGTTCAGAAGTAAATCCAGAAGGTAAATTAAATAATAAAGAAAGATCTTCAGCATCCTTTTAGCTTCCTGCTCAGCAATTATTCTTGGCATGTTATTATGTCTTTGGTAACAGAAATCTACCAAGGCAGGACAGCTTGCTCATTAAATTGCTTCCACGCAGCATCTCTCAATAGTAGCAGCATCACTTGCGAGCTGAGGAAAAAAATAATTAGAGTAGGTATAGACCTGATCAGAGTTTTGGAACAAGTGATAGTGAAGGAGATGCCATTCTGACTTACCTCTGGTAGAAATGGGCAGAGAAAACCAAGGTCTGTTCTTTTTGTCTCAGTAGCCCAAATACGTGGTGCTTTGTGTAGGAAAGGTAAAACTTAGCCCCAGTCATACAGCAAGAGTTAAAATTACAGAGCTTTTTGAGCACAAATCAGGGCATTGACACTGGCAATTTTGTCAAATTCTGCCTTACATATTGTGTTTGCTTCCCTTGTTACACCTGGGAAGCAGCTCTGTGTGGAAAATGGAGGGCTTCTGCTTTCTCTAGCAAGATTTTGGTCAGATGGCAGAGAGTGGGCAGAAGATTCTCTCGATTTAAACACGGCCTCATGCTTTTCCAGCATAGGCTTTTCCTAGATGCCAGTTTTCTAG
>NW_010169696.1:28049-33978 GCF_000695765.1 Mesitornis unicolor
TTTGTCAGCTGCCTGCTGACAGAGGGCTGCTGTTTTGTGTCTCCTGCTGTAGAGACAAGATCATGGAAACGGATGCCACAGAAACAACTGAGAGCAGCTGTTTCAGAGGAGCAGTCGCTATTGCAGCCCCAGCTATCAGCAACTGAGATGATGCCTCTAGAGGGACAGACCAGAAATCTTTAGCAGGTTTTCTGGATTGCAATCTTGCTTCCATCTTCAAAGGAGTAGTTCTTCTATAGCGGCTGGAAGGATTGACGGCATTATCAGCATTAAAGTGCATTTCATCAAAGACTGTGGTTCAGCCTGTGGCTTCAAATATTTTCATGCACTTTATCATTTCCTCTGAAGAAACTATTTTTACTCAACTTCCTCTGCCTGAAACTTTCTTATTACTATGTCTAAAGGTACAAGAGCGAGAGCAAGAACATAAGGGCAGTGGGGAGTGGTCTTTGCTTTCTGAGCTGTATAGAAACAATGCTGTTTGCCATAGAGAAGCAAAGGATGGAGCAACCTATCTGAGAATGGTTGGTTGACTTATTCTTTTGTCACAAGAGACTGCACTGAAGTGCTTTGGAATAAAGAGTGTTTAGAGGCATAAAAAGTTGCTAATGATGGAATTGGCTTCTGTGCACAATGCTGTCGGTGTAAGACGTGAGTGGACAAATAGTCCTCAGTCATCAAGACCCGTGCTGAGTCTTGTCTCAGTGCCTGCAGTGCTGGGTGTTGAGCCCACCTCAGAATTCCCATTTCACAGTATTACAGCAAAATCATTTGCACGTTTGCTTAGGAGCACAAAAGTGTTGTGGATTTCCTGGAGCTGTAACTTCACATGGTGATTTTCTGAAACATGTCTGCTTCACAGGTCGCTTTGTTTCTGTAGAGAACAGCAGCAGAATCCTGCATGTGGCTTCTGAGACAGATGGGCCAAAATGTGTTGTGTGGTTAACATTTCCTGTCGTCTCAGTGGGCATCCTGTCTTGCTAGAAACCATTACAAGGACCTCATTGCTCTTTGTAATGTGCACGCTGCCTCAGGCAGGGTGGGCAACATACTTTAAACTCTGTGGAAAAGAGATAAAAATGAGCTGTCTCACTTTCAGCCTATATTTAAAATAATAACATGTAGTACTTCTGTAAACTGTCAATATACCAAGTTCTTTTAATTGAAAAAATTCATCCCTGGATGTATTTTCAGAGCTTCAGCCTCTCTCAAAAAGGAAGAGATGAGCAGTGTGGACTATAAGGCCTTATCAAATTCCTGATTACATTTCACCCAGTACTGTCCCGACCTCACCGCCATGCAAGTTAACGCTTGTTTTTCATGACCTCGTGTCAGTTTATGCAGCCACATCTGAAAATGTAACAGCTGTTGTTGCACTGGATGCATCTTCCATACAGACAGGGGCTAGTGACAACGCTGAAAAAGCTGCAGGGTACAAATGTTGGCAGCACCTTTCCTTCGGAAAGATAAACTTTGCAATTCAAGATGTCTCTCGTTTCTACTCTGAACAAGGGAAGCCAGGAGGTTTGTCTTTTGGAGACAACCATCTTAATCCTGTTGCTTACCTCTTGCACATGACTGGCAGCCAAAGGACTGCTTTTCAAACTTACTCCCTCTCACTTCAGTCAGGTTCTTCCTCTGCAGCTTCACTGCCTTGAGTCTGAGTTGTAAATCACTTTTCTCACTCCAGTTTCTGCTGTTTTCTTGCTTTGTGAGGCCTTCGGCTGCTTTTTCCATCTATGGCTTTGTCCTAAGTGTTCCCAAGATTTGGCAAGGTGCTCATGTTGCACAAAAGGATCATCTGGCAAACGGTAATCTGTTGCTGTGCTTGGTGCTTTGCTGTGGTGGAGAAGCTCTGAGATTCTCAAGAAATGCAGAATCTGATCTGCCACCTGCACATGGGGTCTTAATAAACAATAAAAGAGAAATCTTGCTTATTGACAGTGTTTTTGCTCGCTCTGGGCTGTGATGGCTTGCTCTCAAGATAACCTGCCTCTTCAGCCATTCCTTGAACCTGCTGCTCTTGAAACCCATTTCTTAAGCTTGCAGTGTTATTTTATCTTTTGATCTGCATAAAAAAAGTGTTCTTAAACATGTAGTGTCCACCGTGAAACAAGACCTTGGCATTCCTTGTGCTTCCCAGTCACGCCACTGAGCACAGGTCCCAGCCCTCTGAAGCTGACGGGCAGCAGACAGGGACAGACAGATGCCACAAACAGGTACATGAGGTTGGTCAGAAGATTTAGCAGTGCCTCAGCTGTTGCACAGGTCTTTGTGCTATGGAAAGAAGGAGATTTTTGAGGAGTTACAACCTATCTGCAGTGGGGTTCATCCTATAGAGCTGAGATGAGTCAGCACTCTTGAGATTAATATCAGTAACCTCCCAGTTTTCTGTATCCCAAGTGCACAAAGGCTCCTCTTTGGTTTCACCATTTATGCCACTTCCCATTTTGGTCACGCTACAAACAGGAAGGCTGTCTGGGGCTTATTTTGTGGGATGTCTGCAGTTCCTTGCAAAAGGAAGGACTTACAAGCTGGTTCACAGCTTGGAAGGACCAACAGGATTTTGGGGTCCACTCTTAATAGTTCATGATGTTTCATTAGGAACACTTCAGTCATTTACACAAGATGAACTGGCCTCTCCCATCTACCTCCTGTGACAGGTAAACCCACTTGCATGTGAAACCCCTACGCAAATATGGAGCCCTTGCAGTGCTTTCATCTGAGGAAACAGAAACCTTTCACGAACACCAATGAAGGAATAGCTCCAGATTCTTTGCTCTGTCTCCTCTGCACGTACAAGCCATGAAGACTCTGAAGGCCCAGCCAGGAAAACACCCCAGCAGCTCCTATTACTTTCCATACAGGGTTATGGATGCTCAAACCCTCCCCTGTGTGGTTTGGTCAAAGCTGCTTGGTTCCTGACAGGGCTGGGAGATGAATGCAGGCCTTGTTGCTTCCAAACTCCTCTCTTTGAGCACACCGTACCTGTCAGTCCTCCCCGTGGCCTCTCTACCAGGCTCCAAATACTTCCTGCTGCACAGTGATCAATCTCGCTGCTTATCTCTGTAATTTTCTCTTCATGCCTGGTTTTTATGGTTCCCAGTTCCCCATAAGGCCATTTTCCTATGGGGTATAGGTGGAAGCAGGACTTGCTTGTTTCTGAAATGCTTTGCATGTTTTATTTTACTGTCGATTTTTTCCCATTTTTTTTCCAAGCGTGCTCTGAAGCTGAAGTCAGTCTGGGGAGGTGTATTTGCGTCTCGATTGATTCCCTCTCTCTTCATCTCTTTGTGACCCCACTTGCAATGGAGCATACTTTCCATTGCCTCTGTAGCTTGCAAAAGGAGTCTTTGAAATGTGACAAGCAGAAGGGCTCAGACAAAGAGCAGATGCTTTATGTAAGTCCACATAAGCTGCAAAGAGCTCTTTCTGCGGCGATGCAGCTGGCTGAGTTCTCAGCTGGACTGTTACTGCGGCTGGCTCTCAGTTCTGTTCTTCATGGCTGTATTGAAGAAATTTCATTTGTTGCTCTGGTACTAAAACGAAAATAAAAATTGAGGGGAAAAAAAAAGGCATTTTACAAGGAAACTGTTCCACTTTGCAGCCTCACATCTTCAGCAGCTCGAATAAAACGGGGGGCGAACAGGACCAGGCAAAACCTCAGAAATGTGTGACTGCGGCTGCCTCACGGCTGGCACCAAACTGTTACCAAAATCTGAGTGCAAAGAGTGTTTCCTTCACTTCCTCTTCTGACGTAATCTTTTGTTCAGTTCAGCTTCAGGAGATACATGGAGTGCTGCAGCATTTCTGGGCTGTGGGGATGGCTGTCAAATGTTAAACACAGGGAGTCCTTGGAGCAGGAGAGCTGGAGGTTGGCTAGAAAGTGTCTGTGTGATTCCCTGTGCTCTTTTCTGAGAGTGCTTGGAAAATTTACACTTTCTGGGCAGAAAACTGCGTCTCTGGCATGCCCTGTCTTCGTAAAGGATTTGCTTTGCAGTTAACTCTTCTGATTGCTCAGCATTTGCTATTTCAGCTCATTAACACTCATAATAACAACACACTGCATCGGAACACTTGCTACACAGTACTCTGATAGTGTGAACTATCTGGGAGTAATTCTGTGCTATCCTGGTCCAGACTAGGATGAACAAGAAACACAGAGAAACGAGAAACCAAAGAGTTGTGGGTGGAGGGGAGAAGAGATGTGCAGAATCCCTTACCGTACCTGGGCATCCTGCCATAACATGTCAATGTTTCCAACACCAATAATAGACAAAATAAAAAGGGAACACCACGTGCTGTGTGTGTGCGAGGGAGGGAACCTCTGCATTAAAGAAATGACTATGGGGACATCTGCGAGCTGACATCTCTCCTCAATCCCTGCTGTGGGTTCACTCGAGTTGATCTGCACATTTTGGTGTGACGCTGTGTGTCCACATAGCAAGCACCACAGGACAGGGTGGATGGCACAAACATAGACCCTAGTGTTTTTTCCAGCCACATCCCATTGTTCCAGATACACTAAAGGTGCTGACGGGCAGAAATGGAGACACTGCTGAAAATGACCTTTCAGTAACATCAGTTTACCTTTTAGTAGGTCTTTGCATATGCAGCGTTATTAAAATGTCACTAGCGCACGCCTTGAAACCTCAGTTAGGAAATCCACAGTAGAGTCACTTTGGGCAAGCACAATGAGACACACAGAGCTGGAGGATCACCAGAGGAAGAGCAGCTTCTGCCCGGCACCTCCTGTCCTGCTCCTTCCTCCACCTGAAAGCTGGGGACAATGAGACTGCTCCTGCCTCTACTCTTCCTGATGAGTGAGTCTGCTCTCTCTCTATATTTTACATATGTTAGAAAATAAAAGTATTAGTCTGGAAAGAAAGTAATTTCTAGAGACTCAGACTGGTCCCTTAATGTTAGCCAATGAAATGATTCTTACGTAGAAAGTTCAGGATGTTTGGACGTGTATGGGAAATCCTTAGTTTGTGATGTGTTTTTCTACTATTTCAGAGAAATTCTTACATTTGGGTGGAGAGAGTTTTATAGACCATCCTTACTGGGAGAAAAGTGGCCGCCAGGTGAAATTATACTCTCAGATGCAAAGCTCACAAGCTATGTTTGGCCTTTTACAGGGTTTTTTTATTTGCTTGTCTGTTTGCTCATAGTGAAATAGGTGAGATTTTTTTTGTATTCTTCCCCTTTTAGTGTCATTTTAGATGCACCTTGGATTCAGCAGTATGCATTTTTCAGAGAATTATTTCCCACAACTTTTTGCCTCATTGATCTCCTTAAGAAGAGCTCTAGAACATATAGGATTTTATTTTTTTTTTAAAGACAATTCAGAAGACGTTTATTTGGGAGTAAGGTTGTGTAAAGCAAAGTGTGGGTATGGATTAGAGGGACATTTCCTGAGTCAGAGCCTGTATCCACGTCACTGTGTCCTGTGGTGACAATTCTGCTGTGAATTCGCCTTTGGCCACTTGTCCCAGTAAAGGGTAACACCCTCACACAGCTACTGCATGGCTCGAGCAGTACTGGGCAGTGGCTCTGTGGATGTTACTGGCCCCTCTTCCACAACTGCACAAATAAACACTTGTTTGATTCTTTATGGTCGAATTTCTGTGCGTCTGCTTCCATCTTCAAGAGACTCAGTACTGTATGTACCTACTCCATCTGGATGGGAAGAATATTATCCCTTGAGTATTCATTTTGTGCCCTGATCAGTCTCACAGAATTTCTGACAAGATCTACGCTTCCAGTGTGTTTGGGAAAAATTCTTACTGATTTTGTTCTTTTAATGACGTGCCCGTCAAAGCTCCTTGTAAAAGCTCCTTGCTTGGCTGAAATTTTAGATTTGACATCGAGATTTATGCTCTACTGTTTTCCTTATTTGGGTTTGACCTCCACATGTTCACACAGAATC
>NW_010169697.1:0-1353 GCF_000695765.1 Mesitornis unicolor
GCCGCTGGGGTCCTGCTCGCCTTGACAAGACTCCCGCTGTGACCAACCATCCCTTGGGAAGGCATGCTAGAGCTAGAGCCTTCTCTTCCATGTAGCAAGACATAGGAGACACGGGGTAAATTAAATTAAGTTATAAATTTAATTCTAAATTTAAGTACAAATCAAATCTAGGGGTGCTGGTTGTCAGCCAGCTGAACATGAGCCAGCGGTGTGCCCAGGTGGCCAAGTGCATCCTGGCTTGCATCAGATAGAGTGTGGCCAGCAGGACCAGGGAAGTGATTGTCCCCCTGTACTGGGCACTGGTGAGGCTGCACCATGAATACCGTGTTCAGTTTTGGGTCCCTCACTACAAGAAGGACATTGAAGGGGTTTAGATTGGATATTAGGAAAAACTGATTTACTGAAAGTGTGGCCAAGCATTGGAACGAGCTGCCCAGGGAAGTGGTGGGGTCACCATCCCTGGAGGGGTTCAAGAGATATGTACATGTGGCACTTTGGGACAGGTTTAGTGGGCATGTGGTTTTGGGTTGATGGTTGGACCTGATGATCTTAGAGGTCTTCTACAACCTTTATGATTCTGTGATTCTGTAAATTCATTTTCCATTACAAGCTGTGGCAGACATGGAACAAGATCCACATGAAACTGCCCCAAGAGGACAACACAGCCCAAAATTAAGTTGCATGGTTGTTATAGAGATTTGTCATATCAACAAGATGGAGGTCCCTACCTTTGGAGGTAGGATAGGAGGTCCCTATCCTAAATAGGATCAGCTGTGCAAGAAGAATCCTACCTACAAGGGAAATAAAAATAATCCCCTTGAACACAGTGCAAGAAATATGCCCCGCAAGTCTTACAAAGCAGCAGAACAGAGAGTTCTGTATGAGCTCTGAGAGTTCCCACAACAACAAAACGTCCTTAGCTTTGGCCCAAGATGTGCCTCATCACTTGTGCCTCACCACAGCTCCTCCACTTCAGCACCATCTCTCAGATGATCTCAGAGCATTCACAGACAAGGAGCGAGAACACCACCTCTTACCCCTTTTTAAACTGCTTTTAGCTTCATTTTCCTGGTGAAGAGACTGAAGCATAAGAACGCTAAGATCCAGCACACAGACACTGTACTCAGGGATTATGCAGCTACTCAATCCCACTATGAGTACATACAGGCTAATACGTGTGACGAGTTCACATTTGTGCACCAAGTGATTTGCCCGAGATCTTACAGGTCTTATTTTCTGCCCCTCTCAGCTCTCAGCTGATAGGTATCCCTCTTTACAAGAAGTCCATTAATGGGACAAGCTATTGCTTCATACAAGTAAGGGCAGAGGAAACTGCCTCTCTGGGGTTCAGCA
>NW_010169697.1:1384-11612 GCF_000695765.1 Mesitornis unicolor
AGAATCTAAGCGCCAAACCTCAGCTTTCTCTTGATACTACTTGACCATGATCCTTGTTCTTGCCTATTTATTCTCAAGAAATGCAAGCTCTGGGAGCCATCCTTGCTTCTTGCTCTAATGAAGGAGGCAGATATTCATACCCATCAAACGCTCTCATTTAGGCTTTCAGGCTTAGGCTCTTAATGCTTCTGACTGCTCAAGATGACAGTGGAAAAATCACTTTCTATTACCACCTAATGAACCAAGGAAAATGCTTGGAAGAGGCTCTGGGAGACACAGGCTTTCTCTGAAAGCGTGTAAGAAGATTCTGGATGGAGGGCAGGTGAGAAGGCCATACAGTGAGAACATTCCCAGAAAAACCTTCATGCCTGGCCTACCTAGAACTGCACTGCAAAAGGCTTGAGAACAACTTCAGACTTCCTTTGACTCCTTTGTAACGTGGCTTCATGGGACTGATTTCTTTTTACAGGGGAGTGGGTATTTTTTCTCAAAGCCTTCTTTCTTTTTTACAGCCATAGGAGTTACTGTTCTTCCACCTCCATTCCTAATGAAAACTTGCAATTAGCTCCAGCACTGGAAGAGTACGGCCTCTGAAAGGTGGCTCAACGTGAGGTGCATGGTTTGGATCAGGCAGGGTTTCCTGCGCACAGGTGAGATATTCTGGCAGAATTTGGTGAAGTTTGTGGAGATTCAAGAGGCACAGGTTCAAGCTGATCCTATCAGTCCCTTACAAGCACTAGAAGTTACTAACAAGTCTTCCCTACCCCTCCTCGCTGTAATAAAGAACAAGAGCTCTCTCTGGATGCCTGAGTTCGACAGCAGGAGCCCAAAGTTGTTCAGCTCCAGTCTCTTAAGAGTAGAGCTTTCAGGATTAGTGTAAACAGATTCCCTACTGCAGAGCAGATCAGAGAGATCTACGCAAATCCATGCACACGTGGTTAGAGGGGAACCAGGTACCTGTGCAGAATCCACACCGAGCAATTGCAACGCGTTTTCAAGTCCGAGGGCAGGAATCACTGTGTCTTTTTGTTGTGTGTTTCCTGGGCACCTAGCAAAGTGAAAGCATGAGTCTTCATTTGCTCAGAGGCACTACCACAGTAAACACAGTAAATAATGATCATTTTCCAACATTTAGTTCTCCACCTCTGGAATATGTCATGTTGGATTGAAACAGAACCTGGATCATTTTATCTTTCAGGTCAAATGAGTCAACAACTGCAAAGAGCTACCTGTGCTGTAAAGCACTTTACAAGAAGAGATGGTCCTTCAAGCGCAGGCCTGAAATTTAGGAGATAAGGATTTTCCTCCTCATTCTATCACCAGTTTCATGGACAAATCACTTATCTTGGATATGCCTCCATTATTCTACCCGTAAAAGGGAGGGGAAACTTTCTAAACGTGATGTATTTACATGTGTGACAGTAAACCTCTGAATTTCTATCTGAGATCAAAGGTCCTTTGTGCTAAGTGTTTTAAAAACTCCTTGCAGATGAAGGCCCTGCCCCTTTACAGGAAAGACAGGTTGAGGCTGGGAGGAGAGAGACACCCAGGTACATGGAAAAGGACCAGCCCGAGTTCACAAACTAATCCAAAGCTGCTGTCTTTGCAGGACTCCAGCACAGACACCACACCTGCCAGCTCTAGCACTGCTCTTGCCGGCCTTGTTGTAGCAGCTCTGTAGGATGAGTTTCCTGTACGCCAGAAGAGCTTAGATAATAGCACGAGTACCTCAACAACTGGTGTAGTATCCACTGAATCATGTTGTTTCCCCCCTCTCTCCCAGTCTCAGAGGACATCAAGGCTGTCTGACAGCCAGGACTCGCTGCTTTTTGTCTGTAATCCCTTGCCCAGGTGTGGCCCAGCTCTGTAGCTCTGTGCTCCCTGCATGTGAACATCAGCCATGCTGCCAGAGTCGCGCTCAGCAGGAGCTGTTTTGGAGGTAACGGTAGCCTCAGGCCAGACTGCTTCGTTATGAGCAATATTTTGACAGCCCAGCAGCAAAAGCAACAGCAGGGAAGGCACAGGTGGGGATTCAGGGGAGGATGGTAGGGATGGAGGACACTGCAAAGGGCTTTGCCTTTCAAAAAATGCTTTATCCGGAACTGCTGGGTGTACCCTCTTTAATCCCACTGCTCCAGAACACTGGATTTTGCACCGATACATTGGAGTGAAAGGGAGCACCATGGAATTCAGTTTTTTCTGTCTTTCTTAAAAGTAGGGTCATGGTAGTATGAGCTTACACAATAACCAAAGCTGTAAATTGCAAACATCCCTATCTAAAGCAGCATTTTGTCTGCTTCCAAGAGAACAGCCTGGGACAGTCAATGGTGGTTTAAGGAACTCTCTTCTCATCAAACTATTTTCACAAAATACCTCTTCCAAACACCTTCCCTACAAGTGCCCTGTATAGCTGTGTGACCGGTCTAAGTAGATCAGTACTCAAAACAACTAGAGGAATCAAATATCTGTTGGGGAAGAGTGAAGGAAGTTTTATCTGGGAGGCAGGGACTCTAACTGAAACCTAGCTGCTCCCTTCTTCTGAATAATGAATAACTTCCTATGCAGGGAACACGTTTTCTGTTCTGCCTCTGACTCGTGTGGTAACAGATTCAGCCTTGAGATCTCTACAAGAAGCAGCTTAAATTAAAAGGGCACAAACCTATTTCCATTAAAACCAATGGCAGTTTTGTTCTAGTCCTCCATAACATGGCAAGAGATTGCCCTTCTCTGCAAGGGTTTTGGGAAACAACAAGTTTAGCTACATTCAAGTGATGCCTCCATGATGTAAAGAACCACAGAAATCGCCAGTGCAATAAGGCCTTCAGTACCAAAACTGCTGTTACAGCAGCCATTCCCTCTGACCCGTTACTTTTAAGGCCAGAGATGCCTTCCTTTGCAGTTCCAGCTGTTGGAGAGCTTCCCCGTGCTTCTCTCTGCATATATTAACTGTATTTCTTTGCACAGACTGCAATTAAAAATGCATCTTTCTCCCTTGTCTATTCCTCTCTCCTTAGAGGTTATTTATTGCTAATTTGTCACTGTTGTGAGACTTGAAATACCAGACTTTTAATGCAGAAGAAAGCCTCCACAAGATTCTGTCTTTCCTTCCCAAAACCTTGTTTGTGCTACTCCACTCTGCTCCACTGCTAAGAAAACCTCACTGTACCAAAAGACGGTGAAATGATGGTCATGCTGTATTCATCTAAAGCTTGGCTGTGTCCCGACACTTGTAGATCACTCTTTGCTCCTCCACTTTCCTTCCTCCCTGCCTCCTCTCCTACAATCATAGTAACAAAAAGATGCACTGACAAACTGACTATCCAAGAGGCTGGGTATGGCTGGAATCTATCATTGGGTTAAAACAATCAGAAATCAGTGACCATTGAAAAGATTATAACATCAGGTGTGCCATCCCAACATCAAACAGTGCCGTAAGAGAATAAGCCATGGGTCTCTCCCTTAATTCACAAGTGTATACAAACATGGGTGCACAAACAGAGCTCTTTTTTGGGTTAGACAGATGAACTTTGTTAGCTAATCCTTTGGAAGCGATGCGTCAGAAGAGTCTGGTGTAATCGAGGTGTGACCGCTTCTAATACACGTTAGAAAGATCAAATTAAAGACTAGGTAGAACCTGCCTTGATCAATGTGGGAGGTGCTGAAGCACACATCACCTGAGCCAGCTTACAGCTTTTGAGGACATTAATTAGAGCTAACATGTTCTAAAGTCTTTAAATCATTGGACATCTTTGCAGGCAGGTTTTGTATTGTTCCAGTTCTCCTCCTTTCTAAAAATTGAGGTAGTGTAGTCAGTCCCCAGTGATGATGGGATTAGCATACATCACCTCTCCACTACCGCAACTGCACCCCCCAGAGAGCTGTGCAAATTCCTTTAGGAAAGTTTCTGAACAATTATTGCTGCAGCAATGGGAAACTTTATGTATAGATGGGTCCGAGTGAGGGCTATGTCTATGCTGCAGTTTCAGATATGACTGTGGCACGCGTGCTTCTGCCATAAACGTTATTGAATGAACATCGGTACTGCAAGAAGACATCACACAGGAGCTCCATCACCACAGACCAATGTTTCTGTAGGGAATTCTCACTGAAGTTTGTGCTGCTCTGCTTTCTCCGCAGTTGTTTCATGGCCTGTCTAGGTCAACGCCAGTACAGGAAGGCAGTCGTAACTTCCACGTCACTCTTACATGGTCTTTTCTTCATCTACAAGTACACTGCATACCCAAAGACATACCTGCAGTCACAGGCTAAGTGAGGCCTCCAGCAAACTCACAGAGACAAATGCACACAAACAATTTTGTACTTACTCCTCACTCACGCCTCCATCGCTACGAATAAATGCTGGGTCAGGACCACATGAAGTCTTGTTTGGGTTTGGTTTTCTTTCCTTTTAAATCTTACATTCCTAGAAAAAGAAAAGAGACTCATTCAAGTAAACTTGTTGCTATGACTACACTGCAACAGAGTGCTTTAATAAAACAAAAAATCAGATCAAAGAATAACAAAACCAATTAAAAAATGTAAACGGGCCTTTACACATTTGAATCTTCTCATGGTGATTTGAGTTGCTTGGAAGAAGAGCAGCTTTGCTGCTGCTTCACAGCAAATGCAGTATGTGTGTGGACAAGAGAAGCTGTCTGCTGCAATGAGTTAGCACTGAGGTTTATTTGTCAGGCTTCCAGATGTGAACTTCTCTACATTGTAGAGGAGTTGGGCATTCCACTTCTATTTCTGCCTATTTTGCTTCACTATGTGACTGCAGCAATTCACCTGGTGACTCCACACTTGGGTTCTCCACTCATAAAAGAGAGAGAAAACACCCCTGTAAAGCAGAGTTGGGAAGCACAAGTGCTCACAGTCTTCATTCAGTTCTCTCTCATACTATAGATTTCTGTATCTCTGTTTTTTTCAAGTCCAATAACTCAATCACGGAGCAAAACCAAGTAATTGTGAGCCGTAACACCACAAGTGGCACATGCAGAAATGCCAGAGCAAGCAGTTTACAAGTAATTCTGATGTTTGATGCCTAAAATTGTTCATCTAAACACTCTGGAAAATACTTACAAATCACTATTTTGTTCACAGTGGGACAAAAGGCTTTTGTTTGTCATACACCTTCCTTGCCTTCACCAAAACTGATCTGCATCCAGACCTATTTTCACTCACTCAAGACACGCGTGCAAGTAGATCCGCTGTCAGCACACACTTAAAAAACTACTCTGGACAAAGTTGAGAGTTTTGCTGCAGCAGGAAGGGATAAAAAGGCACTTCAAACATCGTACTGTTTGCAAAAGCTACTCCTTTCGTGTTGGCTCTAGCAGAGTTATAGCCAGAGCTGTGGATAAAATTATGGGAAAAAGTGGGACTGGCACACACAGTGGTCATGACAGCCCAGCACCAGGGTCACCCGCTGTTAGACACGGACACACACGGGCATCTGCACTCATCAAACACATTCTGGGTAAACAAGAGAGCTAATTTTGCTGTTTGGTGCCCGACAGAAGAGCTAAAATACCAAACCTGAGGCTCTGTGCATATCAATGGGTAAGAGGCAGGCTGCTGAAATATTAGCTTGGCTTTATGGGAGCAGCCATCAGCATTTCAGTCACTAACACTTCAGCCATATGGTAACTCGCGCCTCATCCTCAGCAGACGAACAGATGTGCCAACAGCTGAAGGGGCAGAAAGCTGGGCTCCAGCATACGTTTCCTTTCTCCCCACCCGGGAAAGACTTCGGAGGAAGTTGGGGCCAATTACTGAGGCCAAGTACTGGAGGAAAGAGATTTTTTAAAGTTCTCGTCCTCCCTTTTAAGCACATGAAGCACGCAGACATTCCTCACGCATGCTTTGCACCCAGAAGCAACGCTGGCGTTAGCCATAAACCACTGCATATAGGTTAAGGCTGCACTGACCCTAAAATAAAAAAGCTTAATCCGCTGTAAATACCCAGAAGACACTGAAGTCCATCACCACCCAACTGCTGGGTGCTTCCCTTCAGCTGCTGAGGAGTTTTTCTCTGTGGCACGGTCTCTAATCACAATTACAGCCAAACACATCAGAAACAAATATAAAATTGGCTTGACAAAGTAACTGAATGCATTTATAGGGAGAGTATTACTTTTAATTAGCTTTAATTTCCAAAGAATTATCCCTTGCTCAAAAAAAAAAATCTTTATAGATCAATAAATTATTGAGTGCAAAAGTCTTCCCCTCTCTCCTACTAACACCTGAGAGAGTAAACCTAGAGTAACTCTTCAGGGAATCTGCTGTATGTCATACTGCAAGAATGCTCATCGTTCCAATATACCCAGTATTTTCATGACAACTACAAAGACTGCAAGAGTTCTCACTGAATATGGAAATGAAGTCCCAATCTGGATTAACCTTCAGACTGCCATAAGTACGTTGTGCTGCTTAGAAGTAATCTGCGGGTTTGTACACATGTACATAAACACACGCTGGCCATACACACCTCTGCAAATTTGCACCTCGTTCTAATGAGATTTGGAGTTTGTTTTTTGAAATACAGTCATGCAAACTAAGCCATTCATCTCTGTCTTTATAAAATGAAGCCCGGGACATGGTGCAAACCCAGGTAAATGGACTTGCCTTGGGATGTTTTAAGCGTCCAAAGTGGCTTCAGCAGCCAGAACGCTCGTATCAAGGCAAAGCAGGGAGAGGGATCTGAAAGACCAGTTTGAAACAGCTTCTGCTCCAGTGCCTGGACCTGAAAGTTCATTTAAGAAAACAAGAAGTTCCTAAAACTAAAATAAAATAAAACCACCCCCAAATCTCAGCTCCAAAAGCAGTAGCCAACCTGCCCTTGACAATGGAGACATAATGAGGATTCTCCTGTGCATTTTAACCTTTATCTGAGGAGACAAACAGAGCATTTTACAGAAAACAAAGCCACTCTGTCCCCTCTGTGCTCTGATTCTACCTCACGAGTACATAGTGACGATGGGTGCCAGTCTCCACCGTATCAGCAGTCCCAGAAGGGGACACAGCTCCATGCCACGCTCGTGATCAGCAGCCAAGTACGATCGACAAGAGCGTGCACGCCTGGGCAAATGCAGCTTTTTCTCCATCTGGAGCTATAAGCCTTCACGCTAAGTGTGTGACTGGGTGTTTTAATTCGTAAGGAGATCCTCAAGGGGTTGTTACAGGGAGTAGCTGGCACATCCCATCTATCTGTGTCACTGTGGTATCCAGGCGCTGTTATTTCATTGCAGATTAGAGCTGATTATGGAAAACATTTCCTTACAAAGCTGCTGGGCCTTGGGTAACACCAATGCCCTCTTCTGTGACATTCCCCGGGACTGTTCCAAGAGCCAGGGTTTGTCTGCACCAAGAAATGTGCCACTAAAATTACACAGCTATTTCACACTGTGTAACACCCACTTGGGAAGCTTTTCTGAGAGAGGTACTTTTCGGATCTTATTTGTATTACTCAACTGGGGAAAGGCATTATTATTTGGAATAATAATAGAGATCATACTGTTATTCCTATGGTATTTTAACTTCACTGGTAGCTTTGTAACTTTTCTTCTAAGCAAGCAGACCTTCTATTTCAGTCCCTATCGTTCTCCATTCTGCCCGTACTTGTGCCACAGGAGAAATTCTTCTGGAAATACTACAGAGACCTGCAGTGCAATGAGAGTTTGTAACCAGAGCTGCTGTGAGACCAAGTGTTTTGGGAATGGATTCATCTCCTCATGGAATAGACAGGAAGCGTGACTCTGCCTCCCCAGCTGATCTCTGTTAATACCTTGACCCATAGCCCAAAAACGAGCAGCTTATTGCAAAAAATGACATCTTTACATTTCAAATTGCATTGCTTAGGTTGGATGTACTGTTCATGAAAAGACCTTGCTGCCAGAATCAGGCTTTCAGCATGCATATTTGCAATGATAAATTCAAAATTCCCTTTCCATTGATGCTCTTGAAGCCGTCTTTGGATTTGCTGCTGCAACAGCTACCACTAAATGCCACTAAATCAGTAAATCCATTTATTGGAATAGTCATACAGAACTGCAGCAATGAGACACAAACTTAATCCAATTCAAACCTCTTCTAAGCAGGAAGAAAGAAACATTTAGCTCTTTTCCCCATGAAACTTGAGTAAAAAATGATGGAACCTTAAGGATGTAGATGGTAAAGAAAAAGTCATTCGAGAGACAATACAAATAAAACCTGGCAAGAACTCAAGGGGGACAAGAAGGTGAATGGTGTCCCAAGTGCTCCTCGAGCAAACCACTGAAAATACCTCTGGGGTCGTCCAGGGCCTGCGATTCGAGCTACGTCTTTCCGTCAGCTTCCTAAAATGCTGGGCAGTAACATCTGGAAGCTCCATCCAATTATAAGATGAAATGCAAGAGGATCAAAGAGAGAGTTTCCCAGCTCTGATGAGAACGAGCTGGAGCGTGGGATAATTAGCGGCTTCTGACTGCTGCTAACCACCGCTCACTCGTGAGCGTTTTCCCACATGCATGTGCAGTCCCCTCTGCCCCCAGAGCACCAAGTTCCCCTTCACGTGTGTCTCTCTTAACCTGCCTGCATATCCTTGAAGTTTATAGCGGTTTCTTTTCTCCTCTCCTACTCAACCAGAGGCAAAACTTTTCAGGGCATATTTTCACTGCTTGGGAGTGATGGGCTTGGGGTGTAAGCATTTAGGAGCTCTGGGGATCTCGGTGCATCTGCAGACAAGCAGGGGACACCAGGAGAGAAATAACAGCTAAACAATAACAAAATAATATTTACTTTGGTTCTTGTTTTCCCCTGTGTCCAAGGAGTTCTGGTCAGGCTGACAGAGGTGTAATTCACCCTGAGAGAGAAACATTCACTCAGTAGTTCCCACTTCTTTTTGCACTGGCTAACACATTGCAAGCAGCACACAAGTTTTGAGTCTGAAAGTCACCTCAACAGCAGCGAGGAGCCAAGCTGGCAGGAGCAAGACTGAATTGTGAGCTGCTTGCCCTTGCGAAAGCAATGTGGGTTGCAAGTCTCTCATGTGGGGACCCTAGAGTTGCATCACTGGATTGGGTTTAAGTGCCTGCTCTTCTCAGGAAGAACAGCAGTCAGCAACGCTATCCAAGGGACAGAAGGTACAGAAGGGAAAGCTCAGACTGGAATCCCCATCACTAACAGAAGCAAGACCATTTTCCCCATATGCTGTGGCAATTCTTTACAAGACACAGCCATTTCCTTCTGTCAATTCAACCAACAAGTCAGGCCTTTCCCCACTGCTGTGGTGGTCTTGTCCTGTCACTCAGAGCAGGCCCATGTCACAGTTTCAAAGACAAAATCCATGGAGGGACCCTACTTGCACTGTCTTCTGACAAGGGAAACAAACTGATTTGGCACATAAGGAATATGCATGCAAAGAAATAAATGAGCTGAAGTAAGGGTGAAATGTTAATGAAGATCTGGATAGCACTGGGAGATCCTTAGATTAAAGGTATCCTAGGAACGTAACTCAGCCAGTAACAGCTGATAAGGTTAGCCTAGGGATTGCATTCAGTTTTATCGTAAAAATCCAACTTTACATACAGCGACTCAACGAAAATATAATAAATCTACATCACGTAACAGTGTTGTCATGTGGATTTTGAGAAATTCTGCACCAGAAACAGCATACTGGGTGGCTGCCAGAATGGAACAGCTCTGACCCTGTTCCCCAGTCCAGGTTGTCCTTCAAAGGCCACCCCAGGCAAACCTCATGTCTTGCTCCTATCATTTGACCTGCAGCTACGACCGAGCACTGAGGTGAGCTACAGCCCCATCCTTTTGCAATCCAACTTCCAGAGCAGCTCTCTCTGACCACCATGTGCAGGCATGAGCTGGAGTCACCGAGAAGTCTGCACACCCACATTTTCCCCAAATTTCAGAGACTTCTGTGCTCATGAATAAGGAGAGGATGAGCTCGTTTAGGGTATCAGAAGTTTCAGCTGACTGATCTGCCACAGTGGAGGCTGGGATGCTCTGCCCTAACCGTGTCTCCAGCTCCACCAAATCAAATCCCGATTAAAAATACATTAGATTCCTTTCCCTCTAACTCAGCTCCAGACTGCTTTTTAACAACCAGCCTTCTTCCAGCCCTCACAAAAAGCAATTTCCCTCGCCAAGCAGCAAATGCTCCCGGGGACACCAAGAGCCGGCGCCACCGGAGAGGCGAGAGCAAAGGAGCGCCGGTCCCCAGCGGGGCCGGGGG
>NW_010169698.1:0-826 GCF_000695765.1 Mesitornis unicolor
AAACCCCCTTTTTAGGTGCAAAACGCCTCTTCATGGGTGCTAAACCCCCTCTTTTTGGGTGCTCAACCCCTCCTTTGGGTGCTAAACCCCACTTTTTGAGTGCTTAACCCTGCTTTTTGGGTGCCGACCCCCGTTTTTTGGGTGCTAAACCCCCCTTTAGGGTTCTAAACCCCTCCTTTATAGCTGCTAAACCCTCCTTTTGGGTGCTAACCTGCTCAAAAAAACCCCCCTTTTGGGTGCTAACCTTCTCCTTTGGGTGCTAAACCCCCCTTTTGGGTGCTTAACCTCGCTTTTTGGGTGCTCAACCCCCCTTTTTTTGGGTGCTAAACCCCTCCTTTGGGTGCCAACCCCCTCTTTGAGTACTAAAACCCGGGTTTTGGGTGCTAAACCTCCGCTTTTTGGGTGCTAAACCCCCTTTTTAGGTGCAAAACGCCTCTTTATGGGTGCTAATCCCCGCTTTTTGAGAGCTTAACCCTGCTTTTTGGGTGCCGACCCCCCCTTTTTTGGGTGCTAAACCCCCCCTTTTGGGTGCTAAACCCCCTTTTTGGGTGCTAATCCCCCCTTTTCGGGTTTTGGGTGCTAAACCCCCTTTTTGGGTGCTAATCCCCACTTTTTGGGTGCTTAGCGCTGCTTTTTGGGTGCCGACCCCCCTTTTTCGGGTGCTAAACCCCTCCTTTGGCTGCTAAACCCCCACTTTTTGGCTGCTAAAACCCTCCTTTGGGTGCCAACCCCCTCTTTTTGGGTGCCAACCCCCTCTTTGAGTGCTAAAACCCGTTTTTTGGGTGCTAAAACCCACCTTTGGGTGCTAAACCCCCTTTTTGGGTGC
>NW_010169699.1:0-29173 GCF_000695765.1 Mesitornis unicolor
GAAGGAAGGAAGGAAGGAAGGAAGGAAGTGTTCTTCTTAAAACACCAAGAAATCAAATAACATTCTGGCAGATTAAAGGAGTTTTATCCTCATTTAAACTACTCACCAACACACTTAAAGAGATGTAGGTCAGCTGCTCTGTCCTTTCTTGACTCATGTCTGCTTGCTATTCCCACCCTTTGTCTCATCAATTATAATTTTCATCAGCTGGGACATTTAAGGATTTTTTCAGAGGAGCCCTGCTTGGTGTTTTCAAAGCGTAACTTTTTTGTCTTATGACAACAATATGCTGAATACCAGGTAGCATTTCTAAAGTCTTGGTCTTTCAAGAAAAATGCTTACTGGTTATACAAATAAAGGCCAGCTCAGCGATTTATGGTTTGAGTTAATCAGCACAGAGCAGTGGATTTATATAAACAAATTTTTAGACTGTAGAAAGCAATTTCATCCCGATTTGCAATTTCATCCTGATATGCAAGACCACAGCTAAGAGCTATGCAGCTCCATTCCTTCAGTGACCCACTCTATGAACGATTTCCTCATCTGTTTTACAACGCTTAAAGGTATGTTATAAGACCTAGTTAAATTCCAACTCTACATGTGTTAAAACTACATACATGCACTTATGCTATACACCTGCTTATATTTTATTTATTCTCCTTCCAAAAATTATAGTAGATTGTGAAAGGTTTGTTGTTTTGTGGTTGGTTTGTTTTTTAAACCAGAATCTCTATAAGCACACTGCAGTATCTATGTAGTGCAGTTAAAACAAGGCTTGGATTTTTGTGTTTTCTCAGACCAGGTGTAGCTCCTGTACTTAAAGCAGGCTTTCTATTAAACTGATGTAAAAGGTAAGGAATTATTGTGAATTGGTTGTACGACACCATTATTCTCCATTTATCTATAGGATTGGAACTTGTATGAACTACCAAAATTTATAGAAATAATGTATAGCAATAGGAAGATATTTTTGTCTGCAGGGGAAGCTTTGATACTCTCAGACAAGACTGTTGGAAAGATGGCCAATGTAGGACTTTTTTCATGTCTATGAGGTAAGGATCTTACCATTAGGAAATCCACTGAGACTATCAATTCATCTTTCAACTGCATATCAAGCATTTAGGGATAAATAACCTTCCGGTAAATAAATACCTTTGGCAGCACAGCTTGGGAAAAATAAGTCCATCGTGACAACTTCCAATATTAGACATTCTCTCCTGTTTCACATTTGTGCAAAATAATTTGCAAATAGGTACAATGGCATAGAGTTGCCTGATGAGAAAGACTCTTTTTTGCATTCATAGACTTTAGTGTATTCTTTTAAAGTAGTTCAACACGGCTATGTGTTAAAATGCTAATGCCAACCATTTGCATAGTCTCCTCTGAATAATAAAGAGCAGAGACTCACTGAATGAGAACCACAGAGTGAATTCCATGTCTACACAGGCACAACGCTGACCTTACCAGTCAGTCTCCTTTACCAGTTTCAGGACACTGACTGCACTGATCCCCACTGTGTGGGCTCCTCCATCCTTTGGTAAACTTCTCCCCACCTTCCACGTTTCGGTTTGCACATAGGTTTTGACAGTTCTTTCCCATATGTGCAATAGAATCCCAGATTCCAAGTAGTAATAACTGCCCAAAGAAGAAATCCTGTCTGTACTGGCAAGTGGTCACTGGAAAGCACTGGGAAGAAATACTCATCATCTTACAGGAATGTATCCATGCATAGATGATAAATGAGATCATGTTGGAAACCAACCCATATCAGGACACAATAGTTATTTAACCGATCCTCATCTTTGTCCTGTGGTTTTTTGACCCTTTTTTCTGTGAAAGCATGGCTACTATATTGTGTAAATAATGTATTAGATTCTTCATTTCAATTATGCAAAACCAAATCTACACAGAAACCTGAATTTCCCTCTGGCTCTAATTTTGATATCTGAGAATTTTTCTAAGCTGAAAATCCAATATGAGGCTATGTTGGAGAGATCTAACTTCATCTGGGGGGGGTCAAGGGTAAAAGAATAATCTCTAGGATAACTAAAAAGCTACAGTTCTCTATCTCTTTTACATTAACTGTATATAAGGCAATACAACACATGCACATAAGCAAAGCAGTTTGCAAAGCATTTGGTTTTACCTGAGGTTTCTGCTGGGACCCAGACTCCAGACCTGCACCTTATACGTATGCTCATCCTTGGTCTATGAGTAGCCTGGCTAATGCAAGGGAACGGTGGAGTTGGTTCCTCGTAGGACTTGGCTGGAGGACACATTTCTTTGTTTCTATTGTGGAGAACCAGATTTCATGTATACATTTCATGTAAGTGATAGAGTGTTCAGATTTGGGTCTGAACAGGAAGGACCTCACAGCTGCAACACAGCACAACCCAGAACCAACTCAACTGTACTAATTTTAGCTAATGAAGCAGTGCAGATGAAAATCTCTTAGACAACTGTTCCACACATACATACACCCTTTCCATTAATCCTTTCCAAAACGCTGAAATCTGGTCTTAAAGTCAACAGTACAGATTTTGTAGATGTATGCAAGTACAGACACCCTTTCCATTAAACCTTTCCAAAACACTGAAATCTGGTCTTAAGGTCAACAGTACAGATTTTGTAGATGTATGCAAGCCAGGATCTGAATCTTTGAGTAGTCGCATGAAAAAAAAATCATTGCAAGCAAAATTCTGTGCTGTGCCTCAATAATGGAGGAAGTGTTGCTGCTCTGTGGGTTTTGTGGGGTAAGGGGCTGTTTATTTTCTAAAGACAGCTCATGTGCATGTCAACCAGGTCAGAGGATCATGTGGCCTCTAACCTGGAGTCACAAGCTTTCATTCCTCTAATGACTTATCAGACAGTATGAGAGACCACAAATAACAGTTGAACATGCTCAGATTGAGAAAATGGGAAATTTAAGAATGGATGCACTAAACTTAAGGAGTAGTCACAGAATCACAGAGTGATTGAGGTTGACAGGGACATCTGGAGGTCACCTGGCAGTTCTTGAAATACCACTGATGGGGAAAGGACACCGAATTGAACAGGAATGTTTTCACCAGGATCCCATAAGGCTGAATTGCTGCTTTTGATGTTTTTATTAGTGATATGAGGAAGGAAAACTTTCCATCATACCATCACTGACATTTGCAGGAAAAACAAAGAATGGGGCAGGGGAAAACAAATGAGGGATGGCCGCTGATAAAGATAGACGTACATTTATCTTTAGACCAGATAAAGCAATCAGAATTCCTCTAAATATGGAGAAACATAAAATTGTACATCCGTTAGCAGTGCTAACAAACAGCAAATCCTGTCTTGTCTTGATGCATACAGTTCAAAAAGCCTACTGATAAATCAGATTTTGAAAGTTAGCTTAGCATGGAAAGAGCCTAAGACTTCAGTCTTCTTAGCTTAACAAAAAGAGAAGTCAAAAGAAGGTTTAATCATGACCTATAAACACCACTATGGGAAATTTATCTGTGGCATTGGACTCTTCAATTTTAACTAGCATATCTATGAGAAGGCCCAAAGATACAAGAACAACCAAACGAATTAAGGCAGAAGACTAGATTAATGTATTTTAACAGTTCTGACTGTGGCACTTTCAAAAGATATGAGAAATTTTATTATCTAGTTTGTTAAAAGATTTTTTTTTAAACCAAAATGTTCTATACCATTTTTTTTATTAAAAGTTCAATGAAACGGTCAGAAAATTTCCTCATAAACTTGTCTTTTCCTTTATTGAATGAAGCATCTTATCTAGTACCAGAGTTAGGAAGAACTGTTATAGGAGGACTTCTGAAAAAAACACAGAGTTCAAAAAATTTCTATTATCTAATTTGTTAAAAGATTTTTTTTTAAACCAATACATTCTATGCCGTTTTCTTATTAAAAGTTAAATGAAACAGTCAGAAAATTTCCTCATAAACTTGTCTTTTCCTTTATTGAATGAAGCATCTTATCTAGTACCAGAGTTAGGAAGAACTGTTATAGGAGGACTTCTGAAAAAAACACAGAGTTCAAAAAATTTCATCACTGAGGTCGACTGTGAACAAATATTATCTGCCATGGGGTGAACCGTGGTGTCAGAAATTCTGTTCTTTCATATCAATAATGTGGCACCTCTACCCTAAAGTTTGTGAATCTAAAACTGTCTTCATCTGAAACAAACTCCAGTGAGACACCAAGACTGGTCTTGCCCTTGCCTTGGAAAGGACTAGGCATTTCACTATGGTACAATGCTAGAAAAAAAAATAAGACCAATTACACCTCTTTTCTCTAGAAAATTAAAATAAGGACTACATAATTACTTGAAGTGGTTTAGTCATAAGTCAATAACACCATGATTTCCTGGAAGCTTTGGGTTGCTCTCTCTTACCCCTGACAGTACGCAGATACGCTTCCTGTGCAGATTCAAGGGAATTTAATTATTCTCAAACCTTCCCCTTAATTCATGAGGAGGGAACAGCAAGCTAGCCAAGAACATCAAGATACTTCATGACTTCTAAGTAACAGAGACAAGAGTTGCTGAAGCTTGCAGTCAAGGGTTTTAAATAAGTATGATCCTAAGCAGAGGTGCCAGTAAAGCCCAACACGTTCATTTCAGGTGGAAAGCGAGTTGTTATGGACAAAGAAAAGTTAATAAAAACTTGACGGACATTCAGGTTGAACCCTAGTTAAATTAGGGTAGAGATATTGCCACAAGTCCCAGAACTGATAGGATGCTTGATATTGCCCGAATGAGGAAAGAGATATTACAAATGGCCAACACCTGCTGCATTACTGATTTGGATTCTCTTCTTTTAAGCCTATGGGCATAATTTGAAATTTCAGTTCCATAGACCAAAGTTTTCTGCCAAGGCACCATCTGTAGCAATGAAATTCCCATCTAATTCCAATTCCTGACACAAACCAAACCAAACGAAAACTACATCAGCAAAACAGCTACATGAAAGTACAGAACTTCAAAATATCGAACTTTTTATTTATCATATGATATATTTTAACAGCCACAACCAGTAAAAGGCTCAGCAAAAGCAGAAGAACAACAATTTGAGGAAGACTCAGAGGTCTGCATCCTCAAGGCTCTGTCTCCAAAATCACTCAGGTGGTGTTTTGGGAGTGCATGGGTCAGTTCGGCCACCACACATGTGGTGGTCCCAGTGCCTACAGATGATCACCTGCACTGTGCAATCAGACACAGGCGAGACAAGCAGATAAGAGGAGAAAAGAGAAGTGTTTCTGATATAAAACGGTATCTCTGAATTGTTCCATTTTCTTTTCTTCCTTATATTTCATGGTCTTCTGAAGGAAGTAAATGACTAGTAATAGGAAGAGATCCAGCAGTTTTGCATGTACTTTCCCCAGGAACATGCAGAAGAGCATTGGATTCTCAGCCAAGTAACAAAAATAGGAGTGAACATCTTACAAGGGAGGAAACTGAAGGGTTTTCAACACTTCTCATATTTTAAGCTGGTACAAGCACACCACAAACTGTTGCCTAAACATAATGTGTAAGCAGAGAAACTTGTCCACATTCTTATTTCACACTTGTTGAGTTATGGTGGAGAGGAAGGGGAGGTGTTGTAGCACGCTCCTGAGCCCATGCCAGAGCCAACATGCAGCTCGTGGGGTGGAACCAGAAAGAGCTTTAACCGGCACCAGTCACGCTCAGCACTTCTCTCACCCCAGTAAATACTAATTCTTTTCAGCTGGTAGCCCAGCAGGACTGTTTGGCATGTGCATTTTTTCCTCCTTTTGAAAATAATTCAATAAATTGAATGCCTTTGGTAGCACTGTGGTGGTGACCATCAACTAATATTCATATTAAGGTTACCCCCAAGGGAAATTACATTTCCATAGAGTCATAGAATGGTTTTGGTTGGAAAAGACCTTTAAGGTCATCGAGTCCAACCATCAAACCAGCCCTAAGTCCTCCACTAGACCACGTCCCTAAGAACGGCATCTGCTCGTCTTTTAAACACCTCCAGGGATGGTGACTCCACCACCTCCCTGGGCAGCCTGTTCCAGTGCTTGACAACCCTTACAGTGAAGAAATTCCTCCTGATATCCAACCTAAACCTCCCCTGGTGCAACTTGAGGCCATTATTCCTTGTCCTTCCAGGCAGCAGAAGAAGAGGAAGCTGGACCAAGGTCTCCTGCACCATGGATGAGCATGAGCCCTATCTCTGCTTCCTTGGAAGGACTTGGAAGAGGATTCCACCAGCATCTAATTTCAAAAGATGGTTCAACATTGTGATGCTCCTCTCACCCTTCTCTGCCAGACACAGAAGGTCAAAGGCACCAGCACAGCCAGGGCTGGAGCAGGACAAGCCTTTCCAAGCTCCTTTGCTTCTCCACCTCCTTCACAGCCAAGGATCAATCAGTCAAATCGCATCTGCCCATGACTTCTCACCTAAAGCTACCGGACATTAAACAGTTTCTGCAAGGGATGTGGTTGACTTGATCAAGCCAATTTATGAAGCTGTTACTTCAAACTGTTAAAATTATGAACAACTTCACATTAGTTAGATTGTATGTAAACATTTTAAAATAGTGCATGCAGAAATAACTAGGAATAGGAACTAAAAAGCCACAAGGATTTGCTCTGAGAAATTTGCAGTATTCCTCTGAAAGCATGTATGTGTGACCAAAGGCTTTACACCATACATGGTCGTGGCTAACAAGGGAAATATTTTGTGGCTTTTTGCCGAAGTTGCTTAACAGCTTTGAAACAACCACCATCCTCTGAGGAGCTGGATGAAGTTTTTGGTGTACATGCGTTTTCTGGTCTTTGAGAAGAACATTCAAAACTGACCACAACCAGCTTTTCCACAGTATAACGTGTCTCTTATTAATTAACTCCTGTGCCACACTCAGCTCAGCCTACAAGCCCTTTTCCCTGGTTACTGCACACACCGATAACGATGGACAGACTGGTGCAGTGATTAAAAAGCAGGACTGGGGAGGCAAGGCAAGGCTGAGGCCACCCAGCCAGTCTCTGATACAGGAATGCAATCCAGGTTTTAAACAGCTTAACCCTGTTAAGGCCAGTATCTCTCTGCATGCTGAATCCGTGAACAAGCTGAGAAGCTGCTGCTGCTCCCTGATGCTTTAGTTGCAGAGTTAGCCATTGATTTGTGATT
The DNA here is from genome assembly GCF_000695765.1 of Mesitornis unicolor. Classification (NCBI taxonomy): domain Eukaryota; kingdom Metazoa; phylum Chordata; class Aves; order Mesitornithiformes; family Mesitornithidae; genus Mesitornis; species Mesitornis unicolor. The sequence goes on from NW_010169699.1 coordinate 7,158, forward strand.
TAAGGATAACCAATGTGACATCACCTCCCTGAGCCTGCAGACATACTGAAGCAGTTTTGGGGACATTCAGCAGCATATATGGATGATTTCCCCTCCCTAAACTCCTGGTAGATTGAAAGCCTATCCATGACTTTCTGCACTAGCATGTTTTATAGAAGGTCTCCTAATCAGATAGAAGGGAGCAATGTAGAAGTCAAGCTTGTGAGATAAAACTTGAGAACTTTACAATGAACTGGGGCTGAGCCTATCTTGAAGGCCAATGGTGGCGAAAGCGACAGGCTCACAAAATCCCACCTCGCTCCAGGAGCTGCTTCCTGCTGTCCCCAGTCAACTGCTGGAGCTCCCTAAATGCCAATGGAGAACGAAAACCCCAAGGAAATGGAGGGTGGGATCCTGTCCTCCACCTCCTAGTGTTTGTCCACCGCAAAGCTCACTTCTTCAGCAGAAAGGTTTGCAGCTTTTTTCTAGACTGGCAGGGATTTTTCTGGGTAGGTTTTCTGCTGGATTAATGGGAGCATGAGTAAAGTGCTGAAGCTGGTGCAGTGGAAGCGGTGACCATGTGTGATGGGACTGAAGTAAGCAGATAGGCTTGCACTAACCCTCCCCATACACAACAGATGCAAAGGCATAACAATTCTCCTTAAAATAAATCTTCCTAAGTGCTAAACAACAACGGCAAAACAGACGAAAACCTGAAAACCCGAAGTTAAGATTTACAAACTTCACAGCGTATTCCTTTAACATCCATACTGACAATAATGTAAAGCTCGTTAGTAATTCTTTGCAGGACTGAAGTCATAAATTCACAGAAGCGTTAAAAGGATAGCCTTACTTTCTGCTGTTTTCTTCTTTAAAATGTTGCCATGTGCTGGATGCATTTAATGTGCTTAGAAAAAGGGCAGCAGAGGTCTCCACAACTAGGAGATTTAGAAGGAAAATGTCACTTTCTACTCTTAAGTGACAATTTTCTAAATTCTAGATGTGACAGTAACAATCGAAAAAGTAAGTTATGGGGGAGGAGGTTGTCGGTGATGGGGAAGTGTTTGACACAGAAAGAGCTCCTCACGCTCAGTTCCAGAGGTTTGGCAAGGAATTCAGTAGAGCTGCTGTAACGCAATTCTGCAGAGCAATGGTAGCATCTAGTGGATGTGGGGAAAACTTCCACAGCAGGACACTGCGGCTTCACTTTCACATCAAGAATGGAAACAGATTAAGGAGAAACCTCCCTCCCCCCCCTTTTTTAAAAAAATACGCAAACACCTATTTGAGCAGCCCTAGTCAGATCTCTCTGCCACTTTACCAAATTGAAATGCGATGTTTTGCCATTTCTGCTGGCAAAAAAGGTAAATTAAATAATAAAAAACCCCAAACCAAAACAAAAAAAACCCACACCAAAACACACAAAAAACCCAAACCAAAACAAAAACAAAGAGGCAACAAAAAAACCACCAAAGAAACAAACAAAAAACCAAACAACAACAAACCCAAACAAACCCAATCAAAACCACCACAAACCCCACAGCAGGCAAGGAGAGGATGAGGGACTGCAGGAAGGGAGAGCTCGGAGGAGATGCTGCAATCAGTCTGCATGCATGCAGCTTCTGCACCAAAGTACGAAATAGCTCCCATAACTAATCCAGTAGGGCAGACAAACCCATCTGGAAATACTCTCAAAGCAAGGAAAACTGTGTGTTTTGTATAAAGGTGGCCTCATTCTTTGGCAAAAAGCTTTACCCAGGGAGCAGCAACTGAACTGCAAGCTCACCACCTTCTTAAGAGGACGTGGACTTTATGAATTGTTGTGAAACTCATGGAAGTGAAACAACGTGAAGTTTATTTCTCCCTTTTCTCAGGGCCAACAGTTAGCTATCGGAGAGGCATGGTTCATCTGTCTCAGCTACCAGTTGAAGAGATGAAAAAACGGCAAATTTTTAACAAAATATCTGAAAATTATCATTTTAACCACGAAACTAAATTAAGAAATGGACATTTGGAAACATTCAACATTTTAGAAAGCCAAGTATGAAACACTTCAGTTTGGATATTTTCATTCATGTTTTTCTTTAAAATTATCTAGAAGTTTTCACTTCAGAAGTAGTCTTTATATCAGAGTCTGTTGTCACTAAAACTCAATAAGGCTGTACAATACAACCTGTGCCTTTCTAAGTAGGAACAACAACTTCCTATTGTCCAAAAGCACATGAGTGTGGCCAGGCCTGTAGCCTTGTTTGAGTTTCACTGTGGTGGTAGACATCTATCCGTGAGGGCCACAAAGGTTCTGCAAACGCACTCGGGCTAAATTGAGGTAAAATGACAGCAGAAGACCAGTTAACCATTTTATTTGTAATTTAAATTACTTGAACCTGGAAAAGGTAAACAATCTGACCTTGGAAACTGTAAAAGCATTGGCAAAGCAGGTTCTTATTGGAAAGATAGGGAAGAGAGATAGGGAAGGAAAGAGGTAAGGGCAGCTCTCATCACCCAGGATCGCACAATGATCCCTCAATAGCCTTGGCAGACAGGTGACCCTCCAGCAGTGCATGCACATGGCTCATCATAGAGGTCACCTGCTCTTCCTTCAAGAGTTTTATTCTAAGAGCTCACTCTTTGCCCTACAGCTCCCTTTTATGACTTTCCTAATGGTTTGCTTACTTGCTTTCTCCTTGTTGGTGCATGAATTCTGTGCTATATCAAGTTTTACTGTATATGGTAGAGTTACCGTATGTTGGATACCTGTGCTTTGTTCTCTTTGTTATGCCTAAAATCAGCTTTTTCAGGTGTTTGCGGTTACAACCATGGACAGTAATGACCACTAATGGTATGTATTTACAAGTAGTTACTATTCTGTGCCGTGCAGTCTCAAGGCCTCTGTGGCACCTCATGTTTGTATTTTTGGGGCCCTCTGCTATAATCTTCTAAATTTTTTTTGTATGCTAATAAGTAGTCAGCAGAGGCTACTTACACATACATCCTTGTTCCAGGGGCACTGAATGTCACACTCCGTAAAAATGGTGATCCATTAGAAGGTATATATACACTTAGACACGTGTAGACGCACCGGTCTGGTAACCATTTACTGATAATACAGTAATACCTAACAGCAATGTCACTGCTATACCGTTAAGACTGCTCTACAACATATTGGACTCCCACATGACTTAGAGAGCTCATAGCAGGAAGCTTCCTTCCTGCTGGTACCTCCTGGTGAAGAACTAGAAGGAAAGCCACAAGATCTGGAGGCAATACTACATTTCTCTTATTTACACATGAAAACAAGCATCTCTAAATTACTTTACTACCTACAGATCTTGACATTTAGTTTCCTTCAATCTTTTGACGATTAAAGATGTCCTTTCTACTCACTCCAGATCCTTCTCCGAAGCTCCCAACCAACTGTAATTAATGTTTACTTGAAATTTTAGCTAAAGACCTAAAGAACTAAATCTGAATAACCCAGCTCACCATCTCTGAGACAAATTTTGCAGGACCATCAGATTTTTGGTTCATTTATTCATCTTCCTAAATGTTCATTATTGCTCGCCTCAGGTTTTGTTCTATCTCCTTCTGCAAAGTTTCCAGCTGTGATAAAGGAAGTGCCCAGAAGGACTGATATCTGCTGCATGTGTGTTTTAACATAATTATCATCTTCTACTGGAAACGGGATACCACCTACAGTGGTCTTATGCTAACTCTTAAATACAATACAGTGAGAATCATGAGCTGATTTCCTCAGGACTCAAATTGATGGTGGGATTTGTTGTTTCTGGGTAGTTTCTTATTGTTGGAGAAGGCAGATCACCGCTGTCTGGCTTCCCCCACCAGCTCATAACACATTAGGTGTCTTCCCCTTCGCTCTGTTCTCTTTCTGTCATCCCTGAAAATATATTAGACTAGCTCTGAGTAAGTAATTGCTTATTTTTTTTTTTTCAAATTTCCCAAAGGTAAGAAAAATCTCATTAAGTTTGCCACGAAGAATTTACCGCCAGGAATAAACTGAAAGTGGCATTGAGAAATAGAAATCAGCTGTGCTAGCCAGTGAGACCCCGTGAGACAGACAGGCACTCACCTTGATATAAAATACCTGCCCAAGCAGAGGTGCCCGGGGACCCAGTGCACAAATGGGCAGGATCTGGGGAACTCCTGAGGACCGAACTACTGAAAGAAAGAGGTCAGTAACAGAACAGAAGTTAAAAACTACCTGGAGCAAGAGACACTGGGAAGAGTCTGCAGGCCTTTTAGGCTCCATAAAAAAAAAGAAATAAAAAAAAATTAAAAATTGCATGCTGCAGTATGCTAACCCAGCAAATTGCAAGTAAATATATTCCTGCAGAGAGTTTCTCCAGCGCTCCATCCACTGGGAAAGCAGTAAAGCTTTATATCACCTTGGAGGCAGCCTCGGGTACTTCACGCACTCATGGGCCTGACTAATAATACAGCCTTGAAAGCAAAATTCCCAAACACTCCATTTTAAGACCATCCAACTTACTATTCAGGGCTCCTCAGCAGAAATATTTTGCAGCCCTGAGGGACAGCAGTGTGTCGCATTTTACTCCTTTAGCTTTAAAGACAGATATGATATCCAGAAAAGACTAAATTCTCTTTTACTATAAGACCAATTTAGCAACATAAATGTGCAAATGAGAATTTATCCAACAGCGACCATAACCCAGTATTCAGTGCAGGCTTGCTAAACCCCCAAGTGATACATTAGTGCCATTCCCATCTCGATCTTTCTGACTCACTCCCCTCAAAGAAATAAAAATGCTATTTTGAACAAGAGGTTACGAGCTGACATTATCAACAAAAGAAAAATTCCTTCAGAATAATTCCGTTTGTTACTCACTTGGACTACAGATTTCCCACTTCAATGCTAATCTATCTGTTCTTATTTATTGTTTGTACTAAAATGATGACCCATGGTTCAAACGGAGGTTAAAATTAGAAAGGGAAATTCATAGCATTTCCAGAGCATTTTGTGTGTACAAACACATCCATACTGCCTTTTTGCAATACTTATAATAATGTTCCTCCAAAATTCATCTTTGATCAGATCAAAGAGGTAATCAGTTAAAACATCCTTTGAGCCATTTGCAGTTCTCCCTGATTTATCCCTTCTGGGAATAAATGAGTGGAATAAAAATAAACTAAGTGGAATAAAATTCCAGTCTGTATTAGGCCCAGGATACACACGCAGAGTTTCAAAATTCCATCTTAACTAATTTCCGCAGTCTGTGCCTTGAGTCTCATTTGCTCAACGTGGACGTTATGTATTTGCTAAATTTACCTGGAATTTCTATTTCAAATGTAACTTTTGCATTTCCATAGCATTTTAACCTCCAGATTAAACAATTAAAATCAGTGATTTCATTTCAGCTTGTTTCTAGGCTCCTAGCAAATAGGAGAGAAAAGAGAAGACCTTTTGCTTTTTCTTTTTAGCTAACTCAATTTCTACCTGTTTTTCTTTTCTTTTCCTTCTTCACTGCACCCCTCTTGGCCCCATCAAGGAAACCCTTTGGTTCACTAGGAAAGGAAAAAAAAAGGAGATTTAATGGAATAATTCCAATTTTACTGCTTACCATACAGGAGCCAGAGGAGAATAAAATCAAATACTCAGAAACAAGATAGTGGAAGCCTTAAGAGTACCTGGGTGCACAGACAGATACTTCCAAGCCTCCCAATGTCTGCACATACCAGGCAGCTAAGGAGAACACAGGTCCATGAGATACAGTATGGAAAATGGGCAACGCCACACGTCTAAGGCCATCCTAAGGGCTGGCTTGTAGGAAAACGTGGCTGTACAAGCTTGTTCAGTATGGATGTTTTACGGTTATATAAATTTTCTGCCATCTTCAGTGTCTAGCTCAGAATACAAGATTTTAAAAATTACATTGCCCAAGGTGAATAAGAATCCCTGCAAGCTCCTTTCTCTCGATGAAAACTGGTCTGCAATTCATGCCTTAAAATTCAACTTCAAGCATCATTCACTCACAACAATTTTATTTTTGTGAAACAAGTCTGGTCCTTTCAATTATAACTGAGGAGGCAGAAAATAATAAGAGGGTATTTTTGTAGAGCTGGCAGTCATCACTATACACTTGAAATAAAGCCCTGTATTTGATTGATTAGGAGACATGGGTGACAGATCATCCCATTTTCATCTTAAGGAAAAAAAATTAACAAATCATCAAACCCTGGCACTTCATTCCCCAGTGTTTTGCTCCTGCCATGCTGGTATTGCTCTCCTAGTTAATTACAGCTGTAATGAGTCTAAATGATCACCCAGTCAGAGATGTACTGATTTCCAATTCCTCTCCTCATAACGATTGTACTGACTCTGGCCATAACTAAGCAAGGTTCTGCTAAACGTTTTCTGAAAGGAGAGAAACGAAGCACAAAAAGCAATGCTGGCACTGCAAGCTGTGCCAAGAGGAAAGCATCAGCTCACCGGGTCATCCTCAGCACACGCAAACGGTGATCTGCTGCACCTCAATAACACCCACAAACGCAGCACATCCGAGCCCCTCAGCGAATGAAGCCCTGCCTTGTGCTGCCCACCTTCGGAGTGTGCTTGGCCCCTCCGATCACAGGATGGGGTACCCTGCAGTGAAAGGCAGCCATGGGTTGTGTAGGGCTGAAAGCAGTTCCACTTCTGCTTATAAAACAGCAGGGCTGTTCTCAGAGGTGATGGGTGCTCAAGTCGTACCTGGGAGAGGAATGAAGGTTGCGTGGGGATGAATGGGGGGAACATTTACACTAGGTTTTCTCTGGTGAATCTTAATCCCATTACTTTTTTGCTTTGCCTTCACTACCTGGACTTCCCAGCCTGCCCTTTAAATATCTGTAGGCCTTACATTCCTTTAAAACTTTCTGTGGCTTCTTTTAATGATTCCTTAATACCTGATTAAGATAGACCAATATGAAGGACTATCCTCATGCTTCTCCAAACCATCCCACAGTCTTATAAACTCCCGTTGTTATTAGTTGCGCTGTTCTCTCTCTAACTTCTGGCAATTAATGTTTTCTCCCCCAGCTAAAGCCAAGCTGCAAATAAAGAGGTACATTAAAATGTCAAAGTCCTATCCATTACAAAATGCAGAGGTTGGCACCCCTTGTTGCTGGGATTTACAGACTGCTTTTTCGTTTTATCATTTTATCTCCCTTTAATGGCCAAATCAGTTAATCCTGGGTGGCATCATAAAACTTGCAAGCAGAGGCAGACCGTAAGTAAGTTAGTGAGTCATTCCTAGAGCTTTGAGGCACAAATCCCCACTGTAAAAAGCAGCAGCAGTTAACTCCTTCCATTTCTGCTCCTCTTTCACAGACTTGAGGCGGGCTACAAAACTGTTATTTATCTAATTAGCACCACTAATAGCGCTGCTGTTCCTGGCCATTAAAGGTAGAAAGTGGCCCAAAGGCACAAGTCCCTTAATTAGTCAGTAAAGTATCTTTAGTTGTAGAGCCGGAGGTGAACCTGTTTGATGAGAAGGCTCAAAGGATGATGGCACTGGAGGGTTCAGATACTGCGATAGCGTAGATACTACAGGCACAGGGCACAAAGGTTCGTTTTAAGCTAAAATGCTCACCTTCCACCCCTCCCCTGGTTATGCAAACCTCCTTCATTTGCAATTCCTCAGCTAAAGCCCCATGAGTCACAGAAGTACTCAACATTAAAGAAGTAACGAATGAGATTCTCATCCAAATGTTAACGCAGGATCCCAAGAGGAAGCCATCACCATCTGCTCGGGCTTCTCTCCGCATGCCACCCGTCATGTGAAACCTTCCAACACATATCATGCTGGGAAAGTCTGCTTTCCTGAGAACAGAAACAAAGGAACTGAAATGCATTGTCTTAATCGATTATTGAAACTTTAATCAGTTATGTTAGAGTTTGGAGGAATGAGAGGAAAGGCAATGAAGAACTGCACCTGTGCTTCTGTGAGTCAATAAAAAGGATGCTGAATCTCACCTTTGATGTTTTCACACCAGGCTACCTTCTTCCTCTATGGTAAAGTGAGTTTCTTTGAAAGATCTGGCATGGGGTAGCCTTAGGGACTTTTAGTCCCTCACAGAAATAACATAACAACAACAAAAAAATCAACTAAACAAACCTGATCTAATGTAAAACATTAGATTCTGTTTCTGCTCACAAGTCTGTGGTTTATAGAGGTGGTTTTGGACTTGGTTTCAGAGCCAGATTTTTCTTATTTTCTCTATATGGAGTTATTAAACTTACAGCTGATGCTGCAGGGATGTTTCATATGAGCTGCTGCTGCTCACATTCATGGCTCTCCTCACCAACAAGCAGAACTCCAGGGCAGTGCCCATCCATCAGTCCCACCTTCAATACCAAATGGAGGAGACCTGACCGCACACCCCAGACCTCAGCATCATATAGAGAAGCTCAAGACCAGTGGAAAATACACTGAAAACATAAAACCATGGTCCATGTAAGGATTGTCTGGCTCAGAGTTTAAACAGGTTTTGGTAGCATCTATTGCACCAGGTGACTCGTGAGGGGTTGCAGGAGCAACTCAGCCTTGGATTGCCTTGAGGCCCTGTCTCTGCAGGGGGGACCCATGGGGAGCTGTGTAGATAGATCAGTCCTGAGTTGTCTGGTAAGCCCAAAACTAAACAGGGTAGTGCTGCATCATCCGAAGAAAGCTGAGTTGATATACCCTGAGTCCAAATTGAACCACCATTCGGTTGCCTGGAAGTGAGATAAAGGTAAGATGAAGTGTTTCCCTTTGCTTTCAACAGTCCCAGGTAATACAAAGATATGCAAGAGATAGCGCATACAGAAAGGAACATCACTCATGAATAAAGATAAGGGGAAACACTGCTAGAGACAACCACCACAGGTGGTGTGATGCACTCAGTGATAGCGTGTTCCATGAATCGTCTGTGAGGTGGAATAGTGAATTATGTGAGTCGCCTGCGAGTTGTTGTGAGTTGTCTACAGGTGGGGCAGTGAGTGTTGTGAGTGATCTGTGGGCCGTCGGGAATTGCCTGTGGGCTCTAATAGTGCATTCTGTGACTCTTCTGGTTGTAACAGTGCATTTTGTGAATCTTTTGTGGTTGTAATAGTGTATTCTTGCTTCTAAACTGCAATAAATGCATTTCTCCATTGTATCCATAAAACCTGCAATAGAGACATATTGGATCTGCACATGTTGTTCGAATAAATTGTTCGTTTGAGCCCTGTAGTAGAGTCTCTTTTCATCACAGTCCATCTCTCACTAATACCCAAAAGTTTTGTTGCCAGCCTTCACAAGAGATGAACTTCTTAATGACTGCTTTGTAGATCACTGTTATAATATATCTGCTTTTAAACAAATGGTGAACAGTCCAGTTCTCGTTTGCATTACATTTGTTTTAATATTATTTTCTTAAAAGCCCATTGTAAATGAATAGTCTTGAGAACAAGAGCTGCACAAGCCCAGCAGAAGCAGCGATCCATCCCTTGCGACCAAGAGGTGGCGCCCAGAAACCAGTGGATGTTGCCTGTGGGACTGGTGTGAGGTGGGTGAAGTGCCCAGCACAATGCTGCTCGGAGCAGTGCTAACAAGGCAGGTGAAAAACAAATATCAGAACCTGGCAAGTTTCTGGTAAACTGCATAAAAACAGGCACAGCCCTTTCCAGCCATGACTCAGAGACTTTCCCAGCTCCTCAGTCTCCAAGCAGCTACATCGGAGGTTTCTGAAACCTTGAATAGCCCAAATAAGCAATTTGCTCCTTTCCCACATCTTTGCTGATTGATTTATTCATGACAGGCTCTTGGCTTTTTCTACTGGCCCCAACTTCACTGTATACACTCCTTAGAAGACCACTCCAGAATAGCACACATGAAATTCCACAGCAGGCTTTTTCAGTCCCTATTCCAGTTTCATTAATAGGAAATTTCTCAGGTTTAAAGTTAGAAGTGAATATCCAGTAATTACATTTTTAAGCACAAACTGCTGGAGATTCATAAAGTTTGACTGTACTGTCTTCAAGTTTTTGAAACTCTTGATGTCTTGATGAGAAGTCTTGCATTGCTATACCATGGCATTACAACATAGATTCATAGAATAGAGCATGTTTTGGGTTGGAAGGCACCTTTAAAGGTCACGTAGTCCAACCCCCCTGCAGTGAGCAGACAACCTCAACTGGATCAGGTTGCTCAGAGCCCCATCCAACCTGACCTTGAATGTTTCCAGGGACGGGGCTCCTGTCACCTCTCTGGGCAACCTGTGCCAGCGTTTCACCACCCTCAGCATAAAAAATTTCTTCCTTATATATCATTTAAGTCTACTCTTTTTTAGTTTAAATCCATTGCCCCTTGTCTTATCCCAACAGGCCGTTGGGATTGTCCCCATCTTTCTCACAAACCTCCATTAATTATTGAATAAGTATGGATAAGGCTGGGTAAGTCCAGTTCAGAGACAAAGAGCTAACAGGAGCATTCAAGAATAAAATAAAAATAGATGCACAAAATGCACTGGCAAAATAACCAAAAACCCCACGTTTCAAGGTAATGTCAGAAAATAGAGTTCAACCTTTGGAATTCTTTAGTAACAGAGTGGAAAACACTAAGCATAGTATAACATAACCTTGTGAGCTCTGCTGCCAGCCAACCATGGGGAAATCTCCATCACCACATCCCTTAGTTTTCCTGAATGGGGAATGTGAAGGGACAGGAAAACGGCCTGGCTTGCAGCTTCAGTATATTCCCAGATGGAGAAAAATAAACCTTTTAATGTAGAAATTAATAAAACTAAACACATCAAAGCGCAAGTCTATCACTTCTTGCTGAAATTTGTGGTTAAAGTTCATCTATTAAATTCACTGTCAAGAGATTTCACTGAGGCCAAAATATTATAAGACATTTAAAAAGAGACTTTTATACAAATAAACCAAATATTTGCAGGATTTTCGGAGATTAATGAGCCGGTACTTCAGAGCACCCAGTCACTGATGAAAAGCTGTAGCTATTATGGCTCGATTTTTCTATAGCTGCTAGTATTAAAGCTTTTCTGAGCACAAATTAAAGATATACCAAGCTTAACCCCAATTAGCAGCAAGGAAAACATCCCATAAATCCACCCCATGATTTTATCAAGGGAAAGGAGCTGAAGCTGAAGCAATCTTTTAACAACTTTATTAAACAGTATTTGTCTAGAAAAAAAAAAAGGAAGGGAATACTGCCAATATTTAAATGTACTTTTGAGAAAACTCTGAGATTTCATTCTGCACTGAACCCAGTGGATGCTCTCCTGTCTCTTGAAAAGGGAAAAAGAGCTCTGGAGGTTTCACGCTGGAGGCTTCACGCTGCATACACCTGCTTCAAAGCCATGTTCCATCTGGAGTGCTGCAAGTGTGTTAATTAAACTATTTTTATGGCATAATAGCAAGACAACAGATCCGAAAAGTCAAACACAGCCGCACGGTCTTCTTTCCTTTACACAGAATTCCTGCAAAGTCTATGGGTTGCTTTTCATTCTGCAGCTTAGGCTTTTTCTCTGCCTGCATGGCATACAATTTTTTCCTTCTTTTTCCCCTTCAATTGCTCTCCACTAACAGCGGGATGACAACGGACTCAAAAGCCATTAGCACAACAGGTAATCTTCATGGGACAACAGTAAAAACCAACACAGATATAAGTAGCTAGCTTGCCAGCAAGGTGCTGATTTAACTGGAAATTCTGCAAACGGGAGAATATATTCTCCCCATGAAGCTTAACAATACAGTTGAATTGTCACTTTAAAAGGGAGTCTTTCATGCATATATTAATACGGCAAAAGCTTATTATATTCTTCCGTTCCTTATAGCATACTTTTTTTGACTTATGTCTAAAGTCACCTCCAGCTGCCTTTGCAATTTGCTTGATCTGCTTACTAGCAAGCAATCAGTGGAAAACCCTACCAGTTTTTGTGCCTTCTGCGTTTTTCTCATAAGCATAAATTACTTTAGAAGAGCACTCCCCATCTTCACTGCGAGATTTTTTTCCAAGCACAAGAAAATTAACCTCTTACCCAGCATAGTGCGTGCTCTGTATTTATTTACACCATTTATCGTGAGTGCCAAGCAGTGTAACAGATAAACTAATTTCTTCGACGTACTCACAAAAATGACATTTGAATTTAGATACTTCACCTCGCAGAATGAAAAGTCTTTACAGTGCCTGGAATGACATGTTTCCCCCTCCCCTGTATTCCTGAGTCTGCCTTAACTTCTCTATCATTCTGATCTGGAAGACAAAGTGCAGAGGACAACTGAACACTTCTGGAAGGGTCAACTGGACTGACCTGCAAGCAGCTAATGTGGTGTGGCTGAATTATTTTGTTTAAGAGGACAAGGAGCAAAATGTAGGCATGTCTGCAAACACAGGATCTAACAGAACTTACAAAGGAGAAACTGTGAGAAAATGTTGGGCTTGTGGGCCACTGGATTTGGACTAACCCAAGCAGGGTTCTGTATATGGTATGGGCCACAATCCCTCCTTAACCATGTGGGATTTCAGCACCAAGCCCTACCCTCAACTGCCTAATTGGTTCAGACTCTTACCAAGTAATAACGTATGGAATTACGGCTTTCCAGAAATAGAATTTTAAATGAACCTATTTGCACCGACAGAACTTTATTTGGGCTTTTTTTTTCCTCTTTACATCAAATAAAAATATCCTTATGAATTCTAAAACAGGAACGGTCAAAGTAATTGCTAAAATTTCTCACATCTACAAAGTTCATGTCCTTTGGAGACATTTCTAGTAGTTGTTGCACAATTCTGACAGTTTACCTAAATTCTGAAACAACTCTCATTAAGGACTCATTTGGTGAATCCCTCCAAAAAGTTGCTATTAATTGGAGAGCGATTGTTTGGGATAATAATACAGATCCTGATGGACTGCCCTTAAGCAGAAATCCAGATTAGTATGAGCTACAGCTCAGTAAAATATTTTAGTTGTCTTCCAACCTCAGGATTTTGTAATTCGTTGTCAGGAAGAGAAAATAAAGCAGTTAACTACTACAAGGCAACCTGTGAAATAACCACAGCCTTATTTGCACAGGTAAATATTAACTAAGAAGGAACTCAAAGTTTGTTTGGTTCTGGGTCGGCGACCTAAAACAATGCTGTACACACCTGGGAAAAACCTGACGGCCAATTAGGATTATTGGTTTGGCTGAAGAATCGGGGAGTCTGAAAGCGTTGCTAGCTAGCAGCTTGGAAAAAATGGGCAGAATTACTTTCATTAGTCTTTTGATGGATGTCCAGCTGCTAGAGATACCTATGGCTACGTGTGGGGAAGACATGCCGAAAGTCATTCTCTTGCTTGGTTGACCTCCATTCCTCTTGCTCTTCCCCCGTCCCTGCCTCTGTGTGACTCCTTTCACTATGGAATTATGCTGAAGTAGATATTTAATCAGAGGTTTTTCACCTACTGCTTACAAAATGCAGAAAATCCCAGAGGCCCCTAGGTGGTATCTTCAACCCTCACAGCCTTCATAGGATCAGAAGCAGGAGGAAAGAAAGATGGGAGAGAAGAACCAGCAAGAAACAGTGGCAGGAATTTTTCCTGCTGGTGAAAAAAAGGTTGAAAGCAGTTGAAGCTGTGGCAGCCTGAGGTATTGCACACCTGGAAGACATTGCCTAAGACAGAACTCAAAGCCCACAAAGAACCAGGGCTTCCCCTACCATCTGATATTAAATCCAACACGTCTTCAATGCTGTGTTGTGTCTCTAGCTTCTAAAAGACAACTGCTATAAATGTATGTATGCTTGTATCTACACATAAAATTCTTATGTGTCAAAATTAAGTCCAACTATAGAGTCATTTTTTTTTCCTGCCTACTCAGACCAGAGTGATAGATAATAATGTATTAGCAACCTATCTGTTAATTTTACAGCTGAAAATACCTAAAGGCAAGAAAAGCAGTAGGGCACAGAGCAAAATACCAGTGAGCCTGTGAAGGAACCTGTTCTTCAAGGAATTATCGTCCATTCCTGAGACCAAATCCTCAGCAGGGATTGATCGCAGGAGTTGAGCCACTTGGTGCATAGGTGGCCTATGTTTTCTTCATTGTTTTAGGCCTATGGCTGGAATTCACCCAAACCTACTATCAACCCATCTGTAACATGACCGTGGGAGGGGAGTTTATCAGATGTAGAACACAAGCAGAAGCCCAGAGGACACAACTGTCCTTCAGAGTCCCACATGCAGACATGGCAGGACCCCAAGACAGCCCCAGTGCAGGAGATCCATGAGGATCACACACTGTGGTGATCGAGAGCAAGGCCAAGGCCACTCTGGGGTACCCACTCTGACTCACTGCAACTCCTACCAGATAACAGGAAGGGGAGGCAGCTTTGCTGTGATTTATCGCTGCCACAAAACCATCGGAAGTGTGGATTTCCTAACTTCTAGAAGCAGAGGTTTATTTTCTTTTTATTTGTACATGCAGTTGTCCTTGTTCATGAGTTGCAGGCTGGCAAAGAATTTTTTTAGCCAGACTGCTATGAAGTGGGTAGACTGATATGTAACTTACTCAGCAAATACCATACTTTGGCTAACTAAACTGACAGCCTTGAACGGCAAACCGGGGTAAGCCCAGGCTCAGCACGTGGAGACACCACCAGCGCCTTCTCCATTTTTCCTTAAACTTAACTACAGAATCCACATAAATGCAAAGCTGTTCAACAGTTCATCCATTAATATCTTGTATCCATATGCTTAATTCTACTGCAGTAAAATTTACAATTATTTTTACTACAGTAACACTGAGAAGTAGAAAATGTTTTGGGATAAGATCACTGAAAAAAAGAAATCTCATGACAAATTGGCAGATATTCCTTAGTGTAAAGGAAGACTGAAACCTCTTCACTTTTGCATTTCAATAATTTCTATTCCAGGGTTAATTAGCTTTTTTGCAGCTCAATGGACCAATTCTATGGTGGCCCATCCTCCAGCCGTGGGGAGGACTCCTTCGGGTACAGCAGGCTACTTCCTCCTCGTGGGGTGGGCAACAGGACTGCTCAGAGGCACTCGATAGTAACATCCTGCAAAAAGCCTGTTTGTGCATCCAGGAGAAATCTCGTGAATCATTAAATCCCATTTACTGAGCTCATACGTCACAGCGCTGAGCACCACGTCACAGCACCGAGCGCCTTCTTCCATCCTGGGGAAGGGCTTTATCATGGCTGCGGGATGAGCAAGGCTTGAGCTCCCCCAGGCTTTCAGGGGAGCTGCACGTCGCTCCCTGGACTGTTTTACTGTGCTGGGTTACCCTGCTCTTCTAAAAACCATCGGCCCACAGCAGTGACGAGGAGGGATTGGTGGGGATGCAAACATCCAAGGAGCCAAAACTGGAGCTAGGGAGGCACTTGAGCACTTTCCTCCTTCTGCTAGGACATGAAGGCTGGACTTTTTTAGTTATTTTTATTTTTCCTAAACAACCTGTGTTCACTTAGAAAGCAAATAACCATCGCTTGGGTATTACCTGTACATTCGTAAGACAAAATTTTGTGTTTTGCAAGAGCTTTCCTCAGTGTCCTGTCACACAGAGAAGTAGGAAAATATTAGCAAAGGCTGTTTTCCACTGTGATGGTTTGCCATCAGAAAACCGTGATTCAATTGCATCCATTAAGTCAACATGTTTTTGCTAAGTGCATCTTACAACATCACGGGCAATTATAAAAAGACATTTCAACGGAGCTGAATTTTTCAGTCTGACATTTATTACATTACACAACATAGCAGAGAAGTTGACTTTCATCACACTGTAAAACACAAATGGTGAAATTTTACATCAAATTGAAATGTTAGAACTTTACCAAAGTGAGCTGGTCAGAAGGGGTTGACTACAGGACTCTGACCTCTCATTCTGATTTCAAAGGAAACCAAATTTGAAATAGCAAATTATCTTCAGGTCTGTATGCAAGGTTCAAGTCAACAACATCTTCTGTGTATAATTCTCATGTTTTTCCACTATATATTTTCTGCACGAAGAGCTTTGGCCTTGCCCCTCCAGACACACACACACGGCAGGAGCCACTGGGTTCACAGCTTGTCTGTTTTTGTGCCCCCCTCTTCCTGCTCACTGCTGTTTAACCAGTGTCTGGTGGATGGTGTTTAGGTGACACACGCGTTCCCTGTTGAGCAGGTTACGGTGGTTGGCCAGCGAAGGAATCCCACCACCTGTCACCTAAGCTGTGCAAATGACGAGGTTTTGTCTACCACAGGTAGAGCAGAGCAGGAGAGCCCTTCCCTTCAGCACCCAGCCTTGAGTCCCTTGCAGCCTGGAGACTTTTGGGACACAGCTATTTACATGTCTTCCACTGAAACACCTTGGGTTTGATCATTTAGTGCAGGGAAGGACCACAGCCGTGCCCAGACCCCTGGCCGCACCAGGGCTGTGGTACAGGAGCAGCATCCGATGATGTCTGGGGATGCTGCGGCTCCAGCCGCTCATCAGTGGAGCTGGCAACAGCAGTAAGCTACAGGGAACGGCTGCTTCCAGTGCGGCCACAGGGCCAGTGTGCCGACCAGATGCTTCTCCTTTTCTTTGGTATTTTCCATACTGAAAGCAAGTTGCAAAACATCAAAACTTCTGGTGAACCAGAAAACCTTTTTTTGTTGTTTTTCTTTGCCACGGCCACATCCGGAGCTGCTCGGCTACCAGGCGGCTGCCTGATGTTCCCTCACACCGCCTCACTGCTGCATCTCCTGGCTGACCCAGCTCACAGCGGCGTTACAAAGCTTCATGTAACTGAATCAGAACATGGTGAAACAGTGGCTGTGGATGCCCCCTCCCTGGCAGTGTTCAAGGCCAGGTTGGATGGGGCTCTGAGCAGCCTGGGCTGGTGGGAGGTGTCCCTGCCCATGGCAGGGGCTGGACTGGGTGAGCTTTAGGGTCCTTCCAACCCCAACCATTCCGTGATTCTGTGACTCACAGGTTCCACAATCTCTTTTTGTGCTGGATCCAACCACTACCTGTTAATGACTTACTGAAGCCTACTCATTACAAGCATCTCACTGATCTAGATGTCATCTTTGAATCTTGTTTCAGAAGTGCCACGGAAGAGTGCCAAGGAGAAGAGAGCACAGATGTTCCTGTTGAGGAAGCAAGAACATGCAATGCTGGTGAACGGCTGCCGAAAGCCCTGGCTGCTCAGTCCTCCCGCAGCACACGAGCTATGGGCACCCCATTGCTCCTGGGGTCGCTGCCTGCTCGCTGGCATTTGCTTGGCATGGGCCACCAGGCTAAGGAAGAAATGGTTCAGGCTCTAAAAGAAAGTAAAAATAAAAGAAGAAAAGGAAGTGACCAATAGAGACACAGTGAGCATTTCAGATGCCACACGATTGTCTCATTTATTTTCCATCAAGCCTTTGTCTGACCTTGCCTGAAAAAGAGAAAGAGAAGACACACAGGCATGTGATAACAGAAAAAGGTCGATGGTCCAGAGAATTATTGAAACCTGCTCTCAGATGGAGTCAAAGAAATTTCTCCACCGAAAAGTGGGGGCTGGGGGTGAAAATGTGGCTTTAAACAAGATGGTAAAAGAGCATTGAAGCTGAGGGAGGAATGGCAAAAAAAGAGTTAAGCAGTATTAATAAACTTTAGATCTCTCCAATATCAAACAGGCACCTGTTCAAAATGGGAAGAGGTTCGTAGAGGTAAACTACTTAATTGGTGTTTCTCGACAGGGTTATTTGGCAAAGGGGACAACATAACCACCATGCAGGCTGTCGGGCTGTTGGTTCCTCCCAGCTGTAATCAACAGGGCTGCAGAAATGAACTCTGGGGACTGCCTGCAGCGTGTGTCCCACCAGCACCAGGGGGGTTTCTTGGCCTGCTGCTCCCGACCTCATCCCCGCCTCTGCTCCTGCCACGTTCGCTCATCCAGACCCAGGGTCCACGGGCAAACAAGGTCACAGCTCCTCCACGGCCATCAGCCACAGAGTCCTTGCTGAAAGTGAGAGCCCTGGGCTGTCACATCCGCTGCTGCCATTCAGGCTGGGCCCATTTTAATCTGCTAGCAGGGATCAGGCAGTGTCATAACCAGTGTCTGGCCATGATACAAAAATGTCCTGTAGCAAATCCCCAGGGTTTGGCAAAAAGGGACCAGACGGAAGGATTTGTGTTAAATCCACAGCTGCAAAGCATCAGTGTTTCTACTTCCCAAACATGCTGGCATCCTTGCCTCAATTTCTTTTAATGTCATCATATTGATTCTGTTTCATATTTTCCAGAACACACCCTAAACAATGTGTTGGCAACACCGACGTGTTCAGCACAAGCTGAATGCGGAGCGTGCCCTCTGCAGGAACCTCCTCATCCTCGGCACTCACCGACCTCCTGTGCAGAGCAAGCATCCGTCCCCGCAACCTTGGCCAGAAACTTGGGCAAGGAGCAGGTACGAAGCTAAATCAGAAAATGGCAACAGAGGTTGTGTAATTTTACCTACATAGCTTGGCCTGCAAAGGCAGAAGCTGTAGTTTCACAACGAAATAAGAACAGAGCTGCCTATATTTTCCCTGCTCACTTTTGGCTTGCCTAAAAGAAATATATTTGTCTGAGAATTAAAGGGAAACACAAGGTCCAAAACCACCCCGAAGTGCTCAGGTTTCTGCTTCCAGCTTGGCCGCAGGCTTCAAGGAGAACGCACTGGAAGCACATTGTTGTAATTAAAGGCAAAGTATTTTTAAAGTATAAACTTCTGTCAGTGTTAAATTCTCTGATATTTCTTTTTCTGGCAGGCCTTGGGAAGACCCCCCAAATGGGGCTGACAGCTCCAGGAGCAGACAGAGCTGCGGGGCGGCCTGAAGCACCAGCAGGATGGGCTCTTCTCGCAGACATCAGCCAGCCCTCCTGCCCAGCCCTTGCACCAGCACCCAGGGCCCTGTCCCGGCTGAGGTTTCCCTTTCAGTGCCCCTTTTGTCCCCATCTATTTCTCGGACCCAGTTATATTTGTGGCACCCCTGGGATCCAGGTCTTCCCTCTTCCCCCAGCTCATGGCTGCCTGCTTTGGGACCTCTATTCCCATCTGAAGACAAGTCCTTTGGCTCGGCCTTTGGTCCCCAGCTTCTGCTTGAGCCAAGTTTGCGTGGCTCGGCACTCACGGGTTAAATGCTCACATGTGGAATTCCTGTTCCCATTGTACCGAATATTGTATTTTTTGGTCAGTCTAAAGGTTAACAAGTTGCTCCACCAACTTCCCTGCCGCACTGCCTGCTCCTTGCGTGCAGAACAGCCTCATGTTTTTGTTGTCATGGGGAACTTCTTGCCTTTGAACTGTGACGGCCCTCTTACCTAGCGTGAGAAGGGCCGGTGTGTGGAACTTCACCGGGTGAGTCACATCCAGTCACAAACCGAGCAGTAAGAGTGATGGGTGCATTCACGGCTCCAGGAAACGTCTACATGCTTTTGCTTTGAGCGAGCACAGAGCCAGCACGTGTTCAGTGAATGCGTGCGGTTGCACAACTCGCTCCTCGGCATTGCCGGTCTCGTACGCTTGTGTGCGACAGAGCAGCTGAACAGCTCTCACCAACACCAAGCCCATCGCCGCTCTAAAAGCCGAGATCCGTGGGCGATCCAGGCTGCATTAAAGAGATTGCTGTAGCCTGTTTACACTGACTTCTCAAGTTTCATCTCACAGACAAAATATGCCGGGTCAAACCAGAAAGCATAGTTGTGGTGGTCCCCTTTCCCTGCCAAAACTAATTTTGTTCTCGCTGATGCAAACATTCTTGAGGTCAATGCTCTCGTGCTCTCCATTTCAATAGGATTTTGTTCTGTGCGTTTGCTTCCGCCGCTGAAGAAAAAAAAAGGCAGAGATTTCAGGTGCCTATCCCAGCACTGGAGGCTGCCCACAGATCCTATGGCAGAGAAACACAACCTCAGGGGCAGCTCTGGTGTCCAGCTTCCCCGGACTGGGACAGACACACGGTCCACATCGTCCACGTTGGCTTTTCAGGAGCCATGCCACCCTGCAAGGCTGAGCTGAACTCCTTGATCTGGGCTGGCGCGATGGCTCTTCCACACCCTGCAGGCATCACCTAAAATAATTCCCGAGATGTG
This sequence comes from Mesitornis unicolor, assembly GCF_000695765.1. Classification (NCBI taxonomy): domain Eukaryota; kingdom Metazoa; phylum Chordata; class Aves; order Mesitornithiformes; family Mesitornithidae; genus Mesitornis; species Mesitornis unicolor. The sequence goes on from NW_010169699.1 coordinate 27,214, forward strand.
GAAAATTTCCTTCTGCAAACCCACCTTTTACCATCTTCCAGGTGTAGTACGTTTGGTTGGGAAAAATACTGCAGGCATAAGGCAAATGAAGCAGGGCTTCAAGGAAGGGGAAACAGGAAAGAAAGGACTCACATTTCAGAACTAACTTCTTAGGCAAAGGAAAAAATGTGTATGCTCTTGGTTCCACATCAGTTGTCAGACGTGGAAGAGGTTCATTTCCTATGTTATTACTCTCCTTTGATGTAATTTTTATTGCAATGTATGACTAAGACTCTTAAGTCCAAGTGTTCTGCTCTGCAGCTGAACTGAAATAAGGTTTCAATTTCCAAGTTTTTGACCACATTGAGGCAGTTTTTTTCCATTAGAAGCTTACGGACAGAGAATTAAGAGACTTTTTGTTCAAGGCTGTAGTGGAATTACCCTCACGAACTTACCAATGAGCTTCTGGGAGCCCAAGACACTCCAAACATTTGAAGAAGTCAGAACTAGAGGGTTTTGTAATGCCAAGTTTGATTTCAGCAGAGGGACTCCTGCCCTGGCAGCCAGCCTGCTCCAGGACGAGGAGATGCGCGCCAGTACCGACAGCAGCGCAAGGTCTCGGAAGAGTTGCCTCCAGAATTTGGGCATATTATGACACTTGTTACTCCTCTGTATCAGACCCCAAGCTGTCGATGCCTCTGACATTTTACTCCTGGATCTACTGGTCATCGCTTTTAGCCTTATTTGCTCCATAGCACTGGGAGAAAAACACGGCCACGTTTCCGATCAGGACACCCTTGCAGTTTCAAGTTCCTGCAGATGCCAGGCTGCTCCTGGCCTTTGGCAAACAGGACCCACAGCGCTATTCAGTCCCAACAGGGTTTGAAGAACTCCTCTCCTTGACCTGCTTTTTCAGAAATTAGATTAAAGGCAGCAGGGACCCAACACCCAAAGCCACGCTGTAACTCGCTGCAGTAACTCCTCTCTTCTCACAACAGCAGAGAAGATCTGGCAGAGTGCTGGTACCAACATATACGAGTAGGAACAAAAACGGATTGGCGTGCTGTCCCCACACACTGAACTGCCCCAAAAAGCTGTAGTTTTAACACCTAAAGAGTCACAAGCAAAACCCTGAATCTCCTGTTCGTGAGCTGCCCCACATCTCTTCACAGTAAATGTGGAAATGCGATGTCAGTGATCCAAATAAAGAGCCTGAAAACAGTGGGTGTCAAATACAGTTACACTTTATGTTTTTATTGTCTGGGAACATTGTGATAATATAAACTGTATAAAGCATGATAAAAAACTTCCATAAAACAGAGTAGGTACATATTAGAAAATAAAAAAATACAAATATTACGTTAACAAGAGGAAAAAATACATTAAAAAGAAAATATTACAATAAGGGTACCAGTTTCTTCCTGTATTCCAAAACTTATTGAAAATGTTTAAATTATGCAGCACTAAGATAAGTTACTTCTATTTTCTCTCCTGATTTCAAACATGCACTAATTCAAACAGAAGCAAAACCTATTAATCAATACAGAAAATATTATTAATCACGGAACATTGCGTGTGGATGCAGGGAGGGCTGATACAGTGGCTGTTAAAAGAAATGCATTATGATTGCTTCCCTTCCCATGGGCTTACAGATTTTAGCAATTAAAAGCAGCTCAATAATTCACAATAAGAGGAGCAGTCACTGAGCTAGCAATAAACTCTGATAAATGAGCAGTTATGGTAAAAACTGCTTGTCAGAAAACTATCAGACAGGCTGGGCACAAAGCGATGGCATTCACCGTGACCACCGGCTTCGCGTTCACTCGGTCAGAGCCGTGTTAGCATCAACAGAAACTGTGGGACTGAAATTCAAGACTGAAATCCAACCTGCGGCTCCTGCAGAGAAGCGCGTGTGCCTCCCGACCGCGGCGCTCGAGTCAATCTGTGCAACGCGCGCTGTTTTTACCGGGATGGCATTCCT
>NW_010169699.1:29204-55835 GCF_000695765.1 Mesitornis unicolor
TCCTCTCCCCCAGCTGCTGCAGGGTGCAGGACACACACCCGGGGGGCAGCTGGGGCCGTTTCCCGTCTCACCTCCACCGTCTTTAGCATTAACTCTCAGAGCGCCAGCTCACCCCCAACTCAACTCCTCAGTGCCCGCCCTCTGCTTCCAACTCTGGACTAAAGCAGCCACGGAACATCTGGGGATTGGACTGGGTGAGCTTTTGAGGTCCCTTCCAATCCCTAACGGTCTGGGATTCTGTGATCTGCTGGGTGCATTTGCTGAGAGTTCATCCCAACAACTTCAATAACCCAAACAAAGCCAGCCAGGCAACCCAAAACCGGGGGACTCCAAGGTCTTGCATGCAGCACACGGCCGTCAGCGACCCCGTCGGTTCCATTCTGCTCCTTCCCAAATGGCACACTTGCTGATGATGCTATTTCAAAGGAGGCTGGAGGTTTTCGGAGCTGTGACTGTTCTTTTCTATGCATTTGCAGAGTTGTCTCAATGCTCACTGAGATGGTACTAAAATAACCTACGTCTAGGCACAGGCTTTCGTTATTCAATGTAATAAAAATGTATTTTTAAAAATAGCCCTTAACACATGAACTACTTCACATTCTCCCCTAGGAATGTTTCACCTATTCCCAGTAAGCACTGCCACTGCCCCTTTGCAGAAATGTAACGCCTTTAATCATGAGTAAATGCAAAACCACTTTTAGTTTCTCTATCAACATTCTGGTCAGAAGCACATCATAATTTAACACACAGGTACTACTAGCTCAAGAATTCAAGCAATGTCGTTTTTCCGGAATAAAAGAGAAAAAGAAAATACAGGGGGCTGGATGTTTTGCACATCCTTAAACAGCAGTAAATCTTTGTGAAAATATTTGTGATTAGAAGTTTGAGGAGCAGATCCCTTAGCATCAGCCACCAAAGCCCTACAAGCATTAACAACCAGCTGAGGATCTGACTTAGACCATCAAAGCTATATAAAGCCCATTTCTTTGACACCTGTTTGTTACCAAAAGTTTGCTGTTTGTTTTAAGAGACTCCACTCATGCAAGACAAGTGAAATTTGAACCGCAGCGTGACGGGAGTTTCAGCACAGCCCACGTAGCCAGCAGTTACCAGGGAGCAAAACTCCTTCCAGTATAACTCAGCTTTCAGGCTATGGAGCTGGTCTGCAGCCAGGCAAGTTTAGGGACCAGGGAGCTGCTGCTGCCCAGTCGAGCTGTCAATTATTGACTTTGCAAAGCCAAGCCAGGGGAACTCTTCTCAATGATACAAAGCAGAGCGGAATCTGGGCCCAGGCCCAGGTACACACGTTGTCTCTGTTATTAAAGCTTCATTCTATCGTGTTTCTGGTTGGATCTTACATTTCAAGATGTGCCCAGTTTACACCAATTAAAAATCAGACGGTTGCCCCACTACGACAAACCAGTGTTTACAATTTTGTGAGGAAATAAAAAAGACACTGAACTCCATGGCCACAGTCAAAATAAACTGATTCTATAGTTTCTAAAACAAAGATACCAGCATACTGAAATGTTGTCTATGTTCCTAGGTTTGTTTGGTTTTTTTAAAAAAAATGAAGTACAAAACATGAAAATTCACCAGAAAATGTTTTCAGGAGTTTGGCACAGCCCTGCCCAGGAGCAGCCATGCTCTGAGAACGTCTTTTAGACTCCAGTTACAAAGGCAGAACCAGCTTCTTGATGGAGCAGGACCTGTGACACATCCTCTACGTGTGGTTGTTGTTAAGGTTGTTCTTGTTGAAGAATCTCCTGGCTTCCACACTGCTCAGGGACACGGAGCAGCGAGATGGGTTCTCTTTTCTGTACTCAATGCTTTCCATCATAGCTTCCTTGATCACCTGGAACACAGGGAACAATGTGTCATTCAGAGAAATAACCCACATTTTAATGACTTACTGGATAGGATAGACTGATATCAGAATGATAGAAAAGACCCCTTCAGGTGTTAACAACCATGGCTCCTGCTTTTAGCACTGCTCCATCATTGAACAAAGCCATTGCTAAGTATTATTATGAATCTTATCTATTTTCTGGATTGTACAAAACACTCACTTAATGTAGTTAATATAGAAAGGTATGACAGAATAGCACCACCATCAAAGTCACACAAGAATACACACCATTTAAACTCAGTCCCAATGCAACTCCGAAAGGTAAATCAGACACTGAGAAAATACATTCTTAAAGGATATAGATAATAACTATCATCTTGAGAAAGATTAAACCTTCACTTTTGCTTCCTTTGTCCCTGAAGTAATGAGATGTGTCCACTACACTGACAAACAAAAATCCTGTCTTTATCCAGGATGCCTACTTACACTTGTGACCATGGCAAGTCCCTCTGTGGATGCAGTGATCATGCTCTTGTGCTACAGCTGTTATCAACTTAAATGAATTATTACTGAGCTCGCTGATACAGACGGTACCAGACATCTTCAGAAAAAGTCTCCATTTTCCGTTTTTCCCAGTTAGAAAAGCAAGAGAACCGAGTATAAAATCCTGAACGCAATGCCTACATTGCTCACTTACCCTGGAGGACTTCTGATGGTAAACTAACAAAAAACCAAAAGAACCAAATTAAAAAGTCCCTGAACTGACCTGTGGTATATTCCAGCCCTCATTAAAATAAAGCAGATTTTTTCCCTCTAGGTATAGTAGACTCTGATCCAGCCACAACTTTGATAACAGCGAGGGGCACAACTAAATGCAAGCAGCACTTGGTGTGTCGTGACAATCAGACAGACGGTGAAGGAAACCCCTACACCTTCTGCGCAGCCTACTTGGGCTTTACTCACATCGTCTCCTTCCCTGCTTGAAAAGCCAGCCCCCTGAAGCCCCTGCCATGCTGGCATACGTACGTCTATGTTATTGAGGGTGTTGAACTCCATCAGGTCATGAAGCCTCCTGAAAGCCTCATTGGGATACTGGAAGTTGAAGGTAGAGAACGGCGTATTTGGATCATCAAAAATGTCAAAGTCTGCAAAATCCTTCTCCTCCTGTGTTTCTCTCGGAACGCCTGCGTACAGAACAAATACAAAAACACAGTCTAAACGCTGGGTGTGAGGACATCTTATTTGTTAAGAGTTCTTAAAATACCTAACTGCTACAGAGAGAATTAAGAGTTATTTTGGAGACAAAACATTTTCAGTATCGAACCACCACGTCGTTACAAAGCTTCAAAGGAACAGCGAGATTTAGCACCTGAACCCGTGTGCTCACCTGGAGCCTTGTACTTCCGGAAGTCGATGTTGGCCAAAACAAAGTGGATTATGGTTGGGCAGTCTTTCTCCGAAGAGGTGTCCTTTGGTTTAAACACATAGCACTCCTTCATGCCCTCTCGATCAAACACATTTGGGTCTATTTTCGGGAAAGGAAGCTTGTTCATTTTGGCCCATTTTTCAGCAAGCAAAATTTCCTGGAAAGATAACAAAGACTCAGGTGCATATGAGCATCTGCTGCAAAGTGAGATTTTATGTAGAGACACACAGGTCAAATTGGTTACTAGAGGTAGGTTTATGAACTCGTGCTTCACAGGATGCCCAGGGAAGTGGCGGAGTCACCATCCCTGGAGGGATTTAAAAGATGCGGAGATGAGGTGCTTAGGGACATGGTTTAGTAGTGGACAGGTTATGGTTGGACTCGATGATCTCAGAAGTCTTTTCCAACCAAATGATTCTACAATTCCTCACAGCAAAAGGACTGATCAAGCCAGTCAAGGAATAGACAACCCACCATGGCAAAATGAGCACCTAATTCAGCCTGCCCAGTCTACACCACCTGCGATGATTCACAGGAAGGAAAGAGCCGGTCTGTCACATAAATCTTCGAGTGAATTTACAGAGCAGACAGCTAGAAAAAACCATCCATAATTTTACTTGCAAACTGAGCCTCAGTGCTATGGAAACCAATGAGAGTTAATAAACACCAATCCACGCGTTGTTATGTTCGGAGTCACATCACAGCCAGAGTAGCATTCGAAAGCATGCTAAGTAAAGAAGTCTGGAAAACAGGCTTTTTTTTATTAGTATTTCCTCGTGACAACTCAGTAAACAAAATAATTTGTAAACAGTGACTCAAAAGCATGTAACGAGGGTGTGTGAGAGGGAGGAGAGGGAAGGTCAACATCTTTAATCTTGGTTTTGAATGAAATAGGACGCTTCTTTGGGCAACTGTTTTGGATACGCGAGAGATTAAAAGATAGTGGGTGTAAAAAGCTAAAACAAGAGCAGAGTCATTGACTTCAGCTGGCTGATTTCCCTACGTGTTGGAGTAATAAAAGTACATGAGCGCGCTCCCACAGAGACAGGTCAACTCCTGAACTGGCCTTTACTCTTTGTAACGCAAGCTGTACCTGTGGGATTGCACGGCCAGTAAATACACTGGTTCCTGTCCTTCAGGCCATTAGCATCCAGCCTCTGCCCATGGCCCGTGCCTGCGCGTTAGCCAGAGGTACGTCACTCTTCACTGTACACACGTCCGTGCTTCGGAAACAATGAACCGTTCCCTTCAGTGGTGGCTCCATGAAAACCCAAGGCACCATTTGATTCTGCCACCATTTTTACTTGCGTAAAAGGATTTTTGCCTTTTAGAAATTAAGAGGTTATAGAAAAACCTTCAGGACACCACTTGACTTCCAATCAGTCTCTCCATGTTACGTTACGTTCCCCAAAATGGCACGGAAAATTGCAGCTGATGAAGACAGAAAGCTCAATGCATAAACAAATAGAAAATTAAAAGGAAGAAACAGACTGTGTGATTCAGTCAATTAAGGATCTCACAACTAGTCCGAGCCTTCTCAGTGCTCTGCTCTTCCGGTAGTCCCCAAGAGACCAAGACATTACAGAACATTGATCTAGAGTTCATTTTGCTGTTATTTTCTAATATTGTCTTGGGGTTTTGTCCCTTGATAGCAAAAGGAAGGAAAAAATATTCTGTTCTAACTGAACCTTCTCTGTACAGCAACAAAGAATGCCAATTGTTTCTCAAACAGGCCACTTTTCTTCTTTCCTTAAAACTGTGTTTTAGAACCTGAAAGGGTTTCAAACAAATTTTCCCTCATTTTAGACTAACCCACAATAGTCTTGTAAGTGCTGCTTTTTCTGTGTTAGCTACCAAAATGACCCAACAGTTTAATTTTCTGATCGGCTGGAGCCGTGTGGATGCACAGGTCATACAGACTGTACAGAACGGTACCTGCTGGATTTTTCTGTGCCTGCTTTGCTCTTGCCTGAGCAGACTTAGGAATCCTACTGAAACCAGTACTGGGACTATCCTAGTGAGATGTCAATTAACAGTTAGCCCCACTTCCAGAATGATAGATATTTAGCAATAGCAGAGTGACAGAGAGACATTTGTTCAAGATGATGACAGAAAACCATTCATGTACATCACAGCACCAGACAGGAGAGCAGCTGTACAGAGCTACAGCACTGGCACAAGGGGAAACGACTGACTTCATTGCTTAATACTGACATAAAATAAAACCCTGCAGTTCAGTGTGCAGGCGATGCTTCCATAAAAAAACCAGAGCTACTACTCCAAATGAACTGTATTAGCCTTCTTCATGTCAGCTGTATCACGCGAGTCACGTAAACTGGAACAGCATCCAGAAACTAGATGTCACCAGAAGCCCATTACACATGTAGTACCAACAATCACAGGGCTCTGTACAGCCTGGACTCCAGCTTGAAGCAAAAGATGGCCAAGGAAAAATGTAAATATTTATGGACCTGTTGGAGCAGGTCCAGCAGAGGCCACAACAATGATCAGAAGATTGGGATCTCTCTCCTGTGAAGAAAGGCTGAGAGAGCTGGGGTTCAGCCTGGAGAAGAAAAGGCTCCAGGGAGACCTCACAGCAGCCTTCCAGTACCTGAAGGAGGCCTATACAATGGATGGGGATAATCTGTTTAGCAGGGCCTGCTGCAATGCGACAAGGGGTAATGGATCTAAACTAAAGGAGAAATTTTTTACGAAGGTGGTGAAACGCTGGCACAGGTTGCCCAGAGAGGTGACAGGAGCCCCATTCCTGGAAACATTCAAGGTCAGGTTGGATGGGGCTCTGAGCAACCTGATCCAGTTGAGGTTGTCTGCTCACTGCAGGGGGGTTGGACTACGTGACCTTTAAAGGTGCCTTCCAACCCATATCATTCTGTGATTCTATGGATCGAGGCAGAGTGCAATATTCTGCCTTGACATGGAAATGAATTGCTCCAATGGTGCCGATACAACAGCACTAAGGCCTTTGAGAACCATGAAATGTGCAACCAGCCTGACTGGAAGAATATAACCGAGTCAACTTACATTCATGAACACAAAGAAAGGAATGGCCTGTCTTACTTACTTTAAAAGGAGGACTAGAATCACTTGGTCTTGCTGAAAAATCAAAAGAGATGACGAGATCAACACCTCTCTGAGGTCTTAAGATAAGTGGGTACGGCAGGTTAAAGGTAAGCCCGCTGTCCACTATATGAATCTTTTTGCTCTTCACATCTAGTGGCTCGTATATCCTCTCAAACTCATCAGGATCTACAAAGAACAAATGAGACACACAAGTTAAGAACTGCAGTTGTGATGGGTTTTCAAGCATTTCCCCAAGTCCAGAAAATTTCACAGAATTCAAGATGTAGAGTATCCCAGCCAAGCACACCATGAACTCACGTGCAACCTTAACTCTCATCTTAACAACGGGGGACTGAGGAGAAATAAACAGAGCTGGAAGGAACCTCAGTAGGTCAGGTACCCATATGCCCTGTCCCAAGGCAGAAGCAGGGGTGGCTCGAGGCAAAACCAAAAGGGACAAAGGCCCAGGTTTGACCCTATACCTCCCAGCTTTATGCCTTCACCCCTACCAACCCATACACCAAGGAAAGTGTTCATGGGACACACATACATCCCCTCAGTGTCCTACAGCCCCTGCCCAAAGCTCTTCCCCCCGGTTCTCTCCCAGCTTCCCTTGTCCATGTAACTGAAATTTGCCAAACAGCCTTGATGTGGCTTTGCTCGAGGGATGCTTTTCTGCCTCTGTTTCAGAGAATCATAGAATGGTGAATTTCTGTCCATTAAAATTAGGACCATGAAGGCAAATGAGTCGTTTTTCAACCCACACCAAATCTCATGACCCCATACTCACTACTACAGTAGGAATGAAAATAAACAGTAACCCATATCCGTATCTGAAATTTAAACATCAGACAGAATTACGTGTAAGGCACTCACTGCTCTTGCTGTCTTGGTAGAGAACAAAATCTTCTATCTCTAACACCCCACCTGAGAGCTGGAGAAGATGATGTTTCTCCTTTAATCCCAATATTCCCTGGGTGCAGCTAAGGAAACAACCAGTTTTTCTTGGGTGTCTTTGCACTTATCCAACTCTCTAAATGATTCCTGCAGTACTTAAAGCTGACGGTCTTGTCTTGCTCTAGATCTTAGAAATGTTTTCGGTGCATGTTTTTGCCTTTGGACTAAAAACAAATGCTCGTATCTGTAGAGGGCAGTGTAATCTAAGGAATGCTGAATAGAATAATGTCATTATTCCTTCTGTAATTGAATCTCCTAGCACCTACGTATTGGCGAAGGGTGTAATCTGAAAAAAGCTATTTTAATGTGAAAAAATCCATCAAAAACAATTCAAACTCTTGTTTCTGTCACTTCAGGATCCACGAGAAAAATTTATTGTTATGAGCAGCAAAAAAAGTCTCAGAACAGATAGTTTTCTTTTTTATTTCTGCTATTACTATTATTATTTATTAGGGGGCACTTTGCTGAGAAATGAAGCACCAGTTTCCTAATATTTGCCTTGATTTCTAAGGGAGGAAACACTTTCAAATCGTCGTCTGTTGCTAAAGGGCTAAGTGTGTTTACAGATCTATTTTAGCACCACATTTATTTCATAACCATGAAGTAGCATAACTCAATGAAAACGTATCACTGTTTATCAAATTCATCATATCATCACACTGGAAAAAAAATACACTTACTACAGATTCTTGTAGCACAAGTGAGCTCGGTTTGTGTCCCCCCTCCTTTTCTAGAGACATTTCACACACAATTTAACCCTTGATCTCATTAGAAATTTTAACAAACTGCAGAAACATTTTTGTTCAAGTTTTGTATTACCTTATTTTACAAAATCTGAATTTGAAAGACAACAGTGATCCGTTAAACAGGAACAGCACCACCTAGAATAATGTTTGTGACAGGAGCACACACAAACCCCTACCAGAATGGCTTTGAAGAACAAGACGGTTCCTGTTGCTTACAGTCTTCGTGACCATCATCATATTTATCATAATAACTTCAGGATATTTTAAATGCTAAAACATCATAATGCCATCAATAAACTTACAACGACCACATAGACTGTTTTTATTAGTCATGGGCTTCTGTGATTACAGAAGAAATTCACCTTAAGCGGTTTTATTATAATTCATTTTAGAAGTACACGTCTAATCTTTGAACTGAAAAGTTCCAAAATGCAACTTGAGTCCACGTCACAGGGTCAGAATTCAAAAGGTGATGAAGACAATGCAGCACTGTTTAACAACCTGACTTTAAAGGCAGACTCGGCGTGCAGTTCATTTGGTGCACGCAGGCTCTGGTGCCCGAGCCAGAAGCAGCACACAGCACCAGTGAGCAAGGCCACTGCCTGCAGGGCAGGACACTGCAGCTGGGCCTGCGGCTGCTCCTGGGAGAGGTGGCAGGCACAGTGAGCACTCCTGGTGCTAAAAGAATCACAGAGTCACAGAATCGCTCGGTTGGAAAAGACCTCTGAGATCATCATGTCCAACCGTTCCTGTCTACCCCCTAAACCATATCCTTAAGTACCTCGTCTACCTGCTCTTTAAACACATCCAGGGATGGTGACTCCACCACCTCCCTGGGCAGCCTGTGCCAGCTCCTGACGACCCTCTCAGGAAAGAACTTCCTCCTTATCTCTGACCTGAACCTCCCTTGGCACAGCTTGGTGCCGTTTCCCCTTGTTCTATCCCCCATCACCTGGGAGCAGAGCCCAGCACCCACCTCTCCCACAAGCTCCCTTGAGGCAGTTGTAGGTGGTGATGAGGTCTCCCCTCAGCCTTCTCTTCTCCAGGCTAAACAAGCCCAGTTCCCTCAGCCGCTCCTCATCAGGCTTGTTCTCCAGAGCCCTCCCCATCCTTGTGGCTCTCCTCTGAACACGCTCTAGAATCTCAACATCCTTCTTATAGTCACGTGCTCCATAACCCGGGCTGCAGTCACTTTGAAGGGCTTGATAAGAAACTTTTCTTCTTTTCGTACTTTGTAACACACGAGTCCTGGACAATCATTCTATATACGCAGCCCCGGTAAGTCAATACATCAATTTTCATCAAACTGTATGAAGACTGGACAAAGTATTTATGCTCTGAGAGCCTGGCACATTAATTTTCAGCCCATGCAGGCAGCTTTTAGGAAAGATGCATCCATACTATGAGAAGCTTTCAGTCCATCAAACAGTAAACGGAGAGAAGCATGAGATGTTTAGGAGCACAGCTCTGTGTCAAGCCAGCACAGCATGCCTACCTGATCTGCAGTAATCAGATACGCAAACAGATAAGAATTGTTTGGAAATAAGAGACAGCATGTTCTGGAGACCAAACTTTGTCACAGATGGCAGCTTCAATGGAATTGTGGAAGATGAAAAGGGCACTTGCTACTGATGTCGCCTACTATTAACAGTTTTCATAAATACTGAAATAAGGAAGCAGGGGTTATGAGTTATTTTTTCCTTGTTATTCACTTGGCGTTTTCTCAAGTGTTTTTTGTGTGTTGCACTATCAGGGCACAGAAAAACTCTTGAGTTCACAATGAAATCATCCAAGGGCTGTAAAGTTTTAAAGCATATTTGAGATCAATTAAGAAAATGCTCAGCATGAACAGAATCTGTAGCAAAACTAAGCCAAACATCTGACTCCAAGGAGACATAAAGTATTATTTATAGCCTTTTTGATTCAGTATTTCTCCTTTGAAGTGTCTGGTAATAAGAGAAAGCAAGTCCTAAAGCAATTCAGACTTGCCCATGTGTACTCAGGAAAAGTAAATTCCTAGTGGTAGGAACAAATGTGCAAAGCTTAAATGCATCCAGCACCTTGGTAATACCCAGTATTTAAAATTTACACCAAAGTTTCCTTTCTGTCTACTCCTCTGGGCTTCTCAAAACTCAAACCATTAAAATGTGGATGCACTACTATCCGATTAAATTTTACATCAACTCCTGAAATATCAAGGGGTTTTCAACTATTCTTGACCATAATACTGCAACTACTCATAGCTATTAGATTTGAGTTGTTAGTTCAGGTTTATGAATGTGAGCTTCAGCTAACACCAAACACATTACAGTTACGTCAAACTTGTGCCAGACTTTCACTCAGAGAAACTTCAGGCCCTCAAAGCTAATTGTCTCAGAAGTGCAGGCTCACTCTGTCAAACCAGCATTTTATTTCAATTCAATTAAAACCCAGGAAGTTGATAGTTGATTCTGAAGATTATCCACATGCCTTAATTATGCAAAATACTCATCAACTGTCATTTTTTCCAACCATAAATTTACTACCCGCTTTCCTGCCTCTTTTACAACTATTATAAATATTAAGATTACCCAGCTGTAAACACCTCTGAGATGATAAAAATATTTAGAAAATGGAGTGCAGATGGAAATTACTGTATAACCACTCAAAGAGATTTGTTACATTAACAAATACACATTAGAGCATGTCTGCTACTTAAGCTTTTAAACGACATCTGGTATTTACTATTGCATAATGGCCAGCCAGGACAATCTCCTTCCTCTGAATAGAAAACAAGGGCTGAGGTGACCGCTGTTATTACGAGGGATGGTTGGCAGCGCTGTGCTGCTACACAACAGCATGGGAGGAGCACCACTTCCAGAGATTTCTAGGTCCTTGGCTAGATGGATCTCATGAATAACCCATAATAATCCAGAAGCATTACAGTTTGTATCACAGAAACTGTATGTGAAGGCTCCACCAAGTAGGCATCTTCAGGGAAGTCACTCCTTCCCTCAGTTACTAACAAATGCACTGGTTCTCACTGAGATTGTAATAAACACAGCCTACAGCAAATCTTCAAGATGCCAATTGAACGTGACTCCCAATTCTCCTGCAGCTGCTGTCCCAGGCACCGCACGCTTCGCAGAGTGGGGAAGAACCTGAACTTCTGCAAGTCAACAGTTTTCTTAAATTCTCACTTTCCATCCGCATCCCTGCTTCTGCCAAGGTGAAATGTGGATGCATCTACACATCGGTCACACATGAAACGTGACTGCACCCGACCGATCAGCCACACTGGGAAGAACATGGAGTCAGCAGAGCAAGGATCCACACGTAAAGAAGTGTGCTTCCTCCACAGGGTGCTCACAGGAAGGCAAAGACAGCGGAAGAGCTACAAAATTTTTGGAACAGAAAATCCTCGTAGGAGGAGAAGGAAAAGTTTTATTTGCACCAGAAGGCTTAGGACCAGTATGAGAAAAGGAACAACACAGGGTATCTGTTGGAGAAGTTCAAGAGAGTGAGAAAGAGGCCTTAATGAAGGGCACCATACACTAAAGCAGCGTGGTCACCTCTGCCAGCAATTCCTTCAAAACAAAGAGCCGCTTCCCCTTCAAAAGGTCCTGCCTGCTCTGCACGCTCTGCCACGGGACACAGGCACAGCCAGAAGTCACTGTCCTGTGAGACAGACACCCACCCATCTCACAACCTCTGCTGCTGATCAGTACCCACAGCTGCTACTACATGAACGTTCTCCTGCCTTCAGCTACCTGCTGGTGTAAGCCTCATAGCTTGATGCTACCACACTGAGGGCTCGCTGTTGCTGCTTTCACTAACGAATACGCAGTAACAGAGGTTTTCCATGATCTAACCTGCAACGGCTGCATCCAGTTCATCTTCCTCCACGGACTCCTGCGTAAGAAGGTCTGCCAGAGGAGAGAGCGGGTAACAGCTGTTGAGGTTCAACCCCAGCATGAAGTTGTGCACTTTCCCAGCACGCCCTTCCCTGGTGTTGAAAAGGGCGCTGTCGCCCACCAAGGCCATCAGCATTCGTTGCACCCAGCTTTCTTGGCTGCTGTTCTGATATTCTTGACTTGCCTCAGCGTTTTCAGTGCCTGTACAGGAAAATGAAAATAACCAATGGTGAGACAGATAACATGTAAAGTACAAACCCAAGATTTCAGGGTCTACTAAAATAGAAGGAACTGGGTCACAGCCTTTTTTCAAGCAGATGTGGACTGAATGTTCAGAGGAATGGAGAGAAACCATCCTCTTACCTTCACGGGCCACCAGAACTTTCCATCTGCAGCGTAGTACTGGTGTGGATGTGTCCATCAGGAAAACAGATTGGGAATGTGTTAGATGACCTGAGCTGGACTTAACTAGTCTGGATGGCAAGGGCAATGAGGATATGGCTCTACCTGTGCTAGCAGGCAAAATGCAAACCCTCCTGGGCTCAGGGCACAGACCTGAGTCACCAAGATCCACACTCTATGTAGACCTAATTCATCTGGCTGTGTATTGACAACCTTCTCCATCCTTTGCTGACTGCAAGAAACCCAGCTTTCTTTAGGAAGGCAAAGTCAGCCTGCATAAAAGAGAATTCTGAAATATCTGGAAATATCCTTGCAACAAACTGTACATATCTGGTTTTAATTAACTGAAAAGTACAACAAAACATCCAGACTTAGATGTCTACATTAGATGTCATTGTAAAATTAACTCAGGTTGGTGTCACCTTGTGTTTGTACTGTCAGAACTCGACTTTTTGAGGTGCTTTGTATAAGGAGAGGATTCAAGCTCAGGACTGATACTTTACATCCAGCACGGAAATGTGCCTGTCTAATCAAGGCTGTGGAAGGAGCTGACTTGTACATAAGCACGGAGAAAACAAGCATCAGGCATCACAAAGTTTAGAGGTCCAACATCTGCACAAAAACATTCTATAGAAGTGAGAGGGATTACCAGGTGTTTACAAATCACGTATTTGTACGTTGGCCACTATGGCTACAAACTAAAACAGAAATGCAGTGTTTTGTGCTGGCTATACTGTTTAAACAGGAAATCCGCCAATAAACACAAAACGTGGTATCATTCTCTCCCTATAATTTTACAGATAAGGGGAACTGAAGAAGTGATAATTTAACAGAGATAATGACATAATTCACTGTCTCATTGCACAAGTTTTCCTTTTCCTCCTGTAGATCCTAAAATTGCAAAGAGCTGCAGTTTCATCTTTGCTTTAGTTGTTAAAAAAATCATGGATTTCTTCAGGTGAAAATCCCTGTTGTGCTCAAAAGGACCATCAAATACAGAAGAAATCATTATTAGAATGAGACAGGGACCTTGACTAAAATCTCAGAAATGCCCAGGTTCTTTAGGTGCCCAAAGACAATTTTCAATAGGACCTTTCCTTCTCGCTGCCCAATGCTACCCATGTGGTTATGCTCCTCTGGGAAACTGGAGTTGGGCATTGCTTAAACCACTTTGCCAAGCACTAGGAATTTCCTGTATCAAGATGTCATCTCTAAAGGTGCTTGAAGACATCTGTGAATGTTGGAAACACAAACTAATATTTGATCAAGGGACCCTTGAAGACAATGGGTAGCGTCAGTTTGCTGGGCTGATAACAATTTGAATGTGCCTCTGAGCGCAGTAGCCTGCTGGCAACAGACTTCTGGAGATCACTGGCTCAGCAAGCCTAATTTTTGGATGTAAGTGAAATTGCAGGCCTCTGTGAAGTCCTGCTAGGCTGATGTCACACTGAAGATGTGTGAGAGAACCATACGATCATCAGCTCCAGCAGGAGGCGTGAAGTCAAGCCAAAGGCTCTCCTGAGGTCTCCTGTTCAACATTTCTCCATTCTGCTGAGCCGCTGGTCCCCTTAAGATCCTTGGTGTAAGCAATTAAGTTTTCTCAGTGGTATAGATGAAAGCAGAGCTCTTCTCAGTTACAAGAGTGGTAAGACTAAGGAAAACTGGCTATGGCTGAATACCAACATCCACGAGCTTGACCATGCCACATGAAAGCTGATGAAAGTAAGTAAACTATGGAATAAAAGGTGGGGATTTCCTTACCTTTTGGATGCTGTGATTCATCTTCACTGTCTGAACTGTCATTGCTTACAAGGTGCTTTAGCCTAATATTTTCTGTTGAAAGAAATATAACGTTACTTAAATCGCTAGGGTTTCATTGTCAGCTAAGAACTGCGAAACAGTTTGAGTCATAAAACTAACACAGTCTTCGTAACAGTAAATACAGCTGAAGAGATTCAATTGCTGTGGACATCTCTGTGTTCAGAATCTGAGCAGAGCAGCTTTAGCCTACGAGTTCTGCAAAGCTCCTGCACTAAGCAGATTAGCCAAAGGGCTAAGAAAACAGAATGCTGTCCTAAAGCAGCACCTACCACTCATATCTGACACACTTCATTCACCCTGATTAAAATTTAGATGAATAGCTTCCGTCCTCTCAGTAACTCCTAGTGAACTAGGATGACAACATTAATTTCTACTAATTACTTGCTAATTAAAAAGAAAATAATTCCTTTTTCATACATTTATGGATGGGTACTCTTAAAAATATTGGGGGAAAAACAAAAGCCAAGATGGTTATGAAAATTCTGCTGGAGACTGTGTGAAAAATCAAGGCCAATGCGTTTGCATGGGTAGAAAAGACTGGTTTTCATCTCATAACAGTAAGTGAGAAAAATAAAAACAGAAATGAGTGAATATCTCTGGCAAAAATCTGTATTTTGTTAGGGTTCGCAGCTTTGTTTCCAAAACAACCACAAAGTCATTGCTAACTGCTCAGTACTGTCTCAAGGAATTACTTCAAAGTCAAAATTAGCTGAGAAAGCAACACATTCCGCTCCTCAGGTAAGGGCGGTAGCGGAGGGGAATCCATGTGAAAATGGATTATAGGCTGACATTATTTCCACTAATTGTGGAGGGAAGCCTTTCTTGCAATGCAGCAGATTTGCAGTGTGCTCTGAGCAGCCTCATCTTGGAAGTTTATATCCTACAGAGACTGCAGCCAGAGACTGAAGTCCAGTGATGCACCTGCATCGAAGAGAAGACACTAGAAAACTGAACCCTTTATTCCCTAGCATGATGTACTCTAGGAATCACCTCTAACTGAAATTTGAAGCCAGTTAAAATAAACTGAATGAGGGTTGGACTAATAAACTCGTACATGTTATCAACTAATTGTTTCTTCAATCAAAAAACGAAGATGAAATAACGTCTACGTTTTCTCCCAGGATAATGCAGATGCTGGTCTCTGGTGGCACAGCCCTGCTTTGGGCCGCAGTACCCAACAACTGCTGTCATTTCTACCAATGGCAGTCACATTTTGCACTTTCTGCTTAAGTCTGAATCCAACTCCTGTAAGCATGCCTGGCTGAAAGAGAAGAGTCACTGTCACATCAAGTGTAAAAGCCCACCTCTTTATTACCCTTGGTAACGAACGCTGGATGCAGACGACCAGCGCTGCTGCGTTTTCTTCTAAAGAAGATTAGACTTAGACTTGCATACAACACTGCAAAAATCCTCACAGACACAGAAGAGCTTAGTCACCATGCATCTTTCCTTAAGTACCTTTTCTTTCTAATACTCGGTGAGTCCTTAATCACTACTCAAATACCGTCCACGGACAAACACGCACCAAAGACAAACATGCACGAATTCCTGAGCGGTGACACAGGAGACAGGGCAAAATAAAAATCGGTAACCAAAAAAGGAAGCTAACAAAAACAACAAATGCGATTTTTGGACAACGAACCATCTCTTTAAAGCAACTCCCATGCAAAATTTATGATTTACAGCTTCTGGGTGTGATTTACAGGCGCTGTGTGCAACACTGGCTCCTCTGATGGTCACTGGCATTTTGCCCTTCACTTTGGTGGTACCAAGGTGTCACCTACAGCTCTGGTAATAGATTGTGGTCCAAGTCACATCAGTATTTTCACATCTAATCCCACTTCAAAGCATATTTTTAAATTATATGTGAAATGAGCCACGGATGAGAGCTAACAGTCTGTTCCTCAGCATCTTAAAAAGCATTAACACAGACTTTTCCACTACCAAATTTATTGACAGAGATCCTCCATCTTAGTAGGTGTTAACACTCATGAGGTGTAGCAGAAATATGAACCTGGAGGCAGAGGACTCGTTTTCATCCATAAATAAGTATATTATCAAACAGCTGAATACCATCTATTAGGAGACGGAGCCAGCTAAGAGACTTGGGGGGCTTGTTGGGTTTTTTGTTTGATTTTGTTAAAAAATCAACCCAAACTGCATTTTCTCTCCACGCTCTTTAGAAAAACCTGGCTGTCAATCACAATTTATTTACTGAGAATATATTTCCCTGCAATCCTTTCTTTTGAATAGGAAAAAAGAAGTGAAAAAAACCCCTTTCTTTATCAGCTGCACCCTCAAATTAAACACAATGAAGTCTGTCCAAAGCAAGCTACAACTCTTTCGTTACACTCGTTCTGCCATTTCTGCATTACGGGTGAAATCAAAATCATTAAATTAGTAAAAGCAAAGGATCAGATGCCAACAGGTGACTACAACACTCTAACAACCCAGAGATGATCAGAGCTGTGTTTACTTTACTAATCCCTTGAACAGCACAGTCCTGTGTCGAGAACCACACAAGGAACTATCAAGTACCTGTCAGCTTCTGATCTCCAAAAACAACACAAAAATGGCAGTTGGCTTATTTTAAATTCATGAAAACAGTTGGTTATGTGCATATGACTTTCAGTACCTCTGATACCAGTACTAACGAAAGCGAAAGAAGGACAATTATTAACCCTCTTTCCTTGCCCTCATCAGCACCCAGCAAAGTCAGTAGTTAAAGTCGCTGGACTTCCACATTCTCAGAGAGGCTATCAGCAGACTGCCATCCTTCCATCTTCCTAGTGATTGTTTGGCATAGTAGGAGCATTATTTAATAGTATTACCTAATTCTTCTTCCATGGTAGGACCTTTATTTTGAGAATTGGAGACGCCAAGCACTCTGTTAAATAATATAGAAAATGCACTGCCCCAGACCCCTGAAAGGGAAAAAAGAAACAGTGAATGGAGGTGGTAGAAGAAAAACACAGGAATACTGCACTGTTTAAACAGCTGCTTGCTCGCTGAACACACCTCTGATTGTAGGACATGCTAAGTCATAAGCTCAGAAATTCATACTAGGAAAAATCACAGGGAATGCCAATCCATGGCAATGTCTGTGAAATCTTTCAAATGGATGTCTTCCAACACACTGAGAACTCTACTTCTTGTCTCACACTTCGTGTGATTGCATTTAAAAGCCCTTGTCAATGAGCTGCTGAAATAATTTTAAAGTCTCTTTCTGTCACATACTCACCCATCAAGAAATGCAAGGGATTTTCACTATGCTTCTTCACTACCGTTCCCATAAAAAATTTGCTTCCAAACAAATCGGGAGACATAAAAGTGCCATACTTTGCCATACCAATCTCGTATGGACTGAATTCCACCCAGTCTGCAAAATAAGAAACGGAGCTGTGCTTAGTTAGCCATCTCGACCTGAAGAGAAACAGAATACACGTAAACAAATGACACCTCTGCCAAGCAAATAAATTCTAGTTAGAACAGGAAGCTCAGTAACCAACAGGAACAGCTCTTAGGTTGTGCAGAAGTCAAAACTCTGATCTCAAATGAAGGACAGTCTAGTCTAATAGCAGGGAGGGAAACCTCATTCTCATTCTCTCTAATCACAACAATCTTTGCTAAAATAAAATATGAGGCTGTAAAAACAGAAGTATAAAAGTAGCAATCACGAATGAGAAAAACAAAACTACATCTGGTTTTCATCTCATGCTTCAACAGGATCCCTTCTCACATGAAATGCAACACGGGTCTAAGCTCCAAGTTCCTTCCCTTCCACTGTGATCCTATGGAAAATGTGGAGAGCAGGGACAAAGGCAGCAGGAAAATTATTTACTATCACAAAAGTTGTGAAATATTCTAGGAGAGGCATTTGGTTCCACCAAACCCCAAAGTTTCTAGTGAGATCTGGTATGAAAAAGCAAAGCTGAGAAGCTGCTGAGAAACTTATTAATACCAAACATATCTTGTAAAGTACATGCCATTTTATGGCTTTGAGAGCTCAATAAAAACAGGGAATAAAATGTTCAAATGCATTTCATGATCTTAGCAGGAAAGTTCAGAAGTGATTTACATTCTATGATGCAGGCCCTTTTTGAAAATGGATTTTAGCTGGTTTTTAAATACTTTCTTTTTTACCGGTGGAGTTGCTTACATCAGAGAATTCATTTCAAAAAGGGAGCAATAACAAATAAAAAACACCCTACATTTTTAGTTTTTCAACAATTCGTCTATTTTATCTTCCATTTTTTAGCAGTGATTGATTTGAATGCTTCTGAAAACAAATTAGAAATAATTCTGAAATATAAAGGCAAAATCTAGTTTTTCAACCATTCGTCTATTTTATCTTCCATTTTTAGCAGTGATTGATTTGAATGCTTCTGAAAACAAATTAGAAATAATTCTGAAATATAAAGGCAAAAGAAACATCTCTGAAAACTCCCCACAAGCCATAGAATGCCATCCATTCCTCAAGATCCTCAGTGTTTCTGTTGCAATGTTAAGGATAAGGTTAACCACTTCTCCTGGAAAGGAAAGATTTAATCATGACTGCTGGAGTTCTGTTATCTACACTAAGTCAAATACGACATCCCGTTTTCCAAATAAACCACCCACAAATCTTCCCATTTATTGGAGCAGAAGGAAATTCCTTTGAAGACCAAGTCCAGGAATTTAATGGCATTTCCCTCTAGCTATATAAACAGGAATTGGCAGATATGCATTCAGAACCAAGCTGACAGGGAAACTGAATTTAGAACTGGAATCCATTTAATCTGTGATAGTTCACTTTCATTTGTATTGGCACTGAAGAAGGCAATTTCTCAAATCACGTATCCTGATTAGGGAAATAAGATTTCTGTCTTAAACTTAAAGGGCTTCAGCATTAGTTTCTGCCATTCCAGAAGCTCCTGGAGATGTGGCCCATTAAATGAGCAGGACGTGGATGGCACAAGAGACGAGATCTCTATACCGAGAGAAACACGTCGTGTTTATATCCCAGTGAACTGGTCTGGTTTCTTGGCTGTGGCTCAATCTAAACTGCAGCAAAGTTAAACCTCTCAGCTGCGTTCACTGCATTTTGGATGTGGCCCTGATCTGAGTTTGATCACAGCTCTGCACTCCTTCATACCAGCTGAAGATGCAACAGATTTCTCCCGTTCTCTGGAGGAACGGCAGAGAGGTGATACTGTGCCAACATTAAGCATCTGGCAGATGCAACAAGCACTCACCCTCTCACAGACATATGTTTACTACAATTACTTTCAAGAGCAAAACCCTAAACTCCAGATTTTGACTGCTCTGGCATTGCGGCAGCAGCAGAGCTGGTGAAGGAGGCTGTAAGGGGATTGAAGCGCACAACGCCAAAGCCAAACATTAAATTCTGCTCCCCTCTTAAACACTGGATATCAGTATCTTCAGGTAATTTCTTATCATTGTGGAAGCTATCTTAATAAAAAAGTAATTAAAAATTTAGTCTTTGACTAAATCACTGTAATTACATTCAGTGAAAATGATTACTGCACTGTTGGGTGCCGCCTGGGTCAGAAATGCTATTGGCAGGCAAAACACGCAGAGCCTGGGGCATGACAGCTCTTAGCAGCTGCATGAAACCTTGCACCATCACTCCCGGAAGGAATGTTATCTGATATAATTAATGCATTTCAACTTGAAACAACACGAATGATCACACCTACGTCTATAGTCAAGTGAATAAGGAAGTGTAAGTATTTCTGTTCAAAACTTACTCTGTGTTTCACATAAAGGACAGCTGTTCAGTTCTAAAAGGAGGAAAAAGGCTTGCAACAGAAACGATCCAGATCTAGAATCCTGTGTAATGATAAGGATGATAGCCTCAAAGAAGCAAAAACAAGAGCCACTGGCAGAGGTAACCCCTTTTTTAGGCCAATTGGTAAGGCTAGAGGAGACAGACCTGCCTTCAGGTGCTTCTGGTCTTGCTTAGACAAGGCCATTATCAGCTGAAGATAATTTTGGTTTTAAACCAGTAAATAAGTAACCCAAATAAAATTCCTCAGAAAACAGATGCTCATCATAAAACAAAACACTTTTCTTTTCAAAGAAAAGGTTTCAGTCTCCTAAGGAGAAAAGCAGACATCCTCCCACGATAAGTTTAATGTAATTTACAACCTTGTCTTCCATTCCATTAACTTCTGACAGCAACTTCTCCAAATAATCTTTTTAGGAAGTGTGGCTACAATGTATAACTTATAAGTATTGGGCAAGCCACTTGGTGCTTCCCTTCTCAGTCTTACGTATAACTATACAGACCCATAGATATCCTTTTCTTTGTACAGCATCTGGCACAACTGGACCCACTCCCAACTGAGGCTACCAGGTGGGATTAAAACCTAGTGAAGAAATAAAAGCAAAAGCCCCTTCTGTGCCACCAACATTACTGTACACTGTGCCAGAAGTAAAAAAGAGGGACTGTATCTAATTTGTTTGTTCAATTCCAAGTTCCCTCTCCTTAGAAAGAGGAATAATCCTGTATGACTGAAGACATCTCCCTTCACCTGCCTGATATAACAATGTTAAGCAGCTTTCTGCTGCTGGAGAAACAGCAGCTTTCTTTTCGTCTTGACTCCTGCAGGGTACTTGGCTACTCCATGGATAACCAATATTCTTTTCAACTGGTAGGAAATCCATGTTTTGTAACAGAAAGAGAACAAAACTTGGGCCATCACTTAACATTTCACAGAAACCTAGAGGCTGTTATTGTTTTAAGACTTATTTTAAGACAAAAGCTCCAAATATAGTTACAAGATGGTCTAAAAATAAGTCTCCAAACCCAAGAACTATAGAGAAATAAAAGGCTGTTGACCTGAAACACAGTCTGTCTTTCCACAGACAGGAAAAGATGCATCTGGAAAGCCAAGAGTAGGCTCAGTTTCATGGTACACTATGAGGAATACGTCCACGTGGCGCCTGCTCTCCACCACCCTGTGAACGTGGTGCAAATACTGCACCAACAGAATCGTGACTGGAGAATCACTGAGTAACTCCTCCTCATCAGACTCTACCGTCGGATTCCCAGAAGCCGCTGAACACAAATGCGTCCATTTCCCCACGGCCTTTTAAAACCCATCAGACCTGTCCATATAATGTGCCTGTTTGGTGCAGCCTTCACCATCGCAGCTTCCTATGCTTTTGATAAATTAAAATCTCTCCGCACTCAGCCTATAACAATGCAAATTTTGTTAAGCCCCAAAGAATGTTTCAGATCATGGCAAATTCTTTCCTAATCATTGCCATAAGACAAATAATTCCAACGAGTACCAAGTTGCAGGATATAAGTATTTAAAAAAAGGCTTATTTTTTCAGCCACACACTTCTCTCTTCTTTTCACAAGGGACTCACTACCCAGGTGGAAATCGTACCTGCAAACATCAGCTCTGAGACATCTGGTTTGACATGGAGACATGTAAAGAGTGGGAGAGCACACTGTGCGTTGTCGATTTTCTCTTTCATGTCGCTCAAAGTGGTGTCCATTCTCTGCATGAAAAGAAAGATACCATGTCCAAAGGGATCCTGCAAAGGCCGAGACTACTCACTTTTCTGAAATCTTCAGAGAGAAGGAAAATGGACAAACTCAGTTATGTCCAAGAAAAACAGAACAGAAGAACTGGTAAAAGGAAGCAATCTGCTTGAATGTCTTTTAAGTGCACAATTCAAGAAGCAAGGAGTGGGAGAAGACATGGTAGGAAGCTTAAATAAACATGTGTTATGGAATCCAAAATAACACGGCCAAAAAGAAAACAGTACTGCTGTACAAAGCAAGGGCTTTTCCCTCTGCTACTTTAAAAAATGCAAACAAATCAAAACCTCTTAGGCAGAATTGCCATTAACGATCACGTAATGTGTTTCAATCTGTTCTGTTTCTGGAAAGTCTGCAAAGACAACTAAGAAAGCAAACGGACTGTTAAGAGGCTCACATTTGCTAACCAAGGATCTACATCTCCCCAGAAAATACTCTAGAGGCTGCAATCAAGGCAGACAGAAAGTCACTATGACATAACAGTACTAAGATAAGTTATCTGTGACTTATTTGCACTTTTCACTGATTGTGTCCGGTTCAGATTCAAGCTAAACATCTGTGCACTTGTTTAACTCCTCAGTAAACCAGGACTTCTAACCAGCCTCACAGGGTCATTCATATCCCTTCGTCATCAGAACCTGACCCTACGTGTCACAGTTACTGCCAGCAGCGCTGCCCATTTTTCAGTAATTTAGAGTGTTTAAAACCTAACGGCGAGGTATGCTCACTAAATACACAAGTGTATAGAACACGTCTGTGAACTGATCAACACTTTGCAATCTCATAAGATCATATCCAAATTCTGCTCACCTGACTCACTTGAAGCCTCTGTGTCTGAGTCAGTCAATCTGGATTTTCCAATACCCAAATATATAACAGTAAGAAGCCTCCCTATTGTCTCATTTCTCAGAACAGAAAAAGTAATAACAAACAGAAAGGTGGCTCTTTCACCTTGAAATTACTGTTTTGTTAAGCAAATGCTGTGTTTCTTACAGCAAAATGTGCAGAACAGGGTTACACCATTTTGTATTTTGTTGCTGAAACTGCTCGAGCAGTAACTTTCATGGTCAATGCACAACGCTAAGAGCTTGCTGCAATGATCAGCGGCTGAGGTAATTTCTGTTGCACCCGAATGCACGATGCTCTTCTAGCTCCTAAGGAAATCAGTACCCTTCAGAAACATGTCCCAGAGCAAGGAAAGCATTTTACAGGTTCCTTATCCAGCAGCTGTTTGGCTACAACTTTAAATATTCCTATTGCCAAACATGCTTTGTTAAATGTTACCAAGGGCATTTCAAAACAACAGCAACAGTGGTTATTACGCAGTAGTTTCACAACTCTAATAATCACAGAAAAAGGAACTCACATCATGGATAAGCGTTTCACCTATCAGCATTCCAAAGATATCTGTGAAGGTGACGGGCTGCCCGGAGCTTTTCTTATTCCACAGCGCTTCGATGTAGCGTTTGACCTTCTGAGGAGTGAGCAGCAGAAGTGGGTTGTGACTCACAGAGTTCATCAGCTCTTGATTAATCTCCTTTGGTCCTTTTTCTGGAAAATCCGGGTGCGAATATAAGGTTGACATGTACCTGCAATGGGGAAGAGGCTCTGTAAGTACCAAAGCCTGGTTCAGTGTCAGCTGCCTGAAACGTACAATAAGCACATAAATAATTTGAGACAATTACTGATTACATCTGATTAATATACACAGCACTTATACAGTAAATTGTCATTTCTTTCTCTCAAGGCATAGAAAGCTAAACAATTTGTTCTAAATGAAAGCATACGATCAAACACTCAACATGTATTTCCATAATGTGTATGATGTAAAAGACTGAAGTATTCCTCATTTCGTGTTTAAGGGATAATGGCCAGAATCATCATAAGCTGAAAAACCAGCTGCTCGAGTTCTTCCAGCATACCTCGGTTTGGCAGCCTGGAGCTCCTGTGAGCACACACATGCAGTTCTCTCACTCTAAGATGCACACCTCTGTCACCCCCCAGTTCATTATCGCTATTCAGAAACTCCTAAGTACATCAGTATATGGCATGCTTTCCAGGATCTGGGTGTTTCCATAACAAGATGAAGCATAATGACGACAACCTGCGCGGAGATCTAATGGACACTGAGGGTTCAGAAGAGGCCTATGGGGCAAACTCTGGAAACCACAGTTCTGTTTACCCGAAACAAAGCATGGACACGCATGCAGACAACTGCAGCTTGCACTTGGCTGGCTGAAGTAACACTATGGGGTGTGCGAAGACTCAAGATAAGTCGTCCTAATCCACAAGATGCTCATTTCACTATTATTTATTCAATTAGCTGGCTCAGGTATACATACCATACTGCAGGCATAATTCTGCAGAGCAGTGGGTAAGCATGGCCCTGAGATCACTGCCCGGCAATTTACCTGACAGCACGGTGAACCCCGTCACATGCCCGACAGAAAGGCTTGATTCATTAGTCCTTGTGCAGCCGCTAAAGCTCAGCGTGCGCGTCAACTCGTGGGTGGGACAAACCCAGCAGCAAGCCTCCATGTGAGCAGAGAAAGGAAAATGCAGGATGAAGAACTCGGTACGAGGTTGAAGCGAGATGACAGAAACCACCAGGGAGGTAAATGCATTGCTCCGAGGTTAGGCATGCATCTGAGCCAACAAGCAAAAACCCGCCTCTCCCTGCAGGAAGGGAATTCTCCACCCTTCAGGAAAAAAGAAAGGAAAGAAAGGAAAGAAAGGAAAAAGCAGCATTATTCTCAAGTAATATACTGCATGGGAAAAAAAAGAATGGGAGTGCCAAAGTGTCAATTTGTTTATTCATCAAACAAGGCAAATCTGAATAGGTGACATCACCAGGACAGCAAAAGCAAATTTGTTTAAAGACAACTGTTTCCAACTTATGTTTCTGACTGAATCAGTTCAGATAACCTTGCTATTTTAATATAGATTTTATAGGTTTACATTAGGTCAACTACGTATTCACACCTGGGTTTTCCCAAAAAAGGACCTCATGGCCAAGTGGCTGACGTCTTTTCAGAACACGGACTACACAGCATTCCCTAGAAACACGCTGAAAAGGGAACGTTGACAAACGTTTCACACCGCATTGCACTGTTCAACTATTCTTCATTCAGCCAAACTGTATCTTCCACTTCTTGCAGTTCTGACACAAGTAGATCCAGATCTCTCAACAGACAATGGCAAATCTTCTCCCTCAACCACTAGTGAGAGAAAGTCCAGGTTCCAGGGATGCCAACCTTTTACAGCTCAATCTGAACAAGAAACTTACTCTAGTTCATAGACACTTCTGGCATTTCAAAACCTTCTGCCATCCTGGAAGCTCTCTATTTGGTCTAGGAGCGGGGAAGCAAGCTTCACACAAGTGAAAATAATTGAAAAAAACACACAAGGAATAGAACAGATCACTATCTATTTCAAAAGAGTTAACAACTTTGAGGTTAGAGTATTTCCTTATAACGAGTGGAACCAAAATTCATGTGCCTCCTTAGAGTTAAATCAGTGGATACAACTCCTCCCTGGCAGATTCCCTGCTCAGTTATATTTGGGTATTCCAATAAAAGTCTTTTTCCCTTCCTCTTGAAGAAATAAGACATTCATATAAACTCATAATTTATACTGGCAGGAACCTCGAGGTCTCTACTCCCAGTTCCTGCTCAATGCAGAGCCAACTTAAAAGTCAGACCAGGTTGCTCAGGGCTTTGTTCAGTCAAGTTCTACTTTCACACAAAGTATTCACTGAGTCAGACAGAGAGAGGATGACACCTCACCCAGCCCAGCCAAGCCAGGATGTGGCAGCGCATTCCAGTGCTTGACCACTCTCACTGCAAAATAACTTTCCTAATAGCTGATCAAATTTGGGATACTCCCTCAAAGAGTTCAAAACTTTCTGCACATGTAACATCCTTTGCTGCAACCCGATCCATTGCCATTAAAAGCAAGTTTTAAAGTTAAACAAAAAAAAAGTCTGCAATTTTCCACTTAATGAAAAAAATGTAGTGTTAAGGAGGCCAAACAGTTGAGAAATTTGGATTGAATCTGCCAGATGTCTTTGGCTGATGAAAATTACACAGCTTTTAAATATGTTACATCATTTCATTTCAGAAACGTCAGAGCAAATAGTTTCAACATTTGTCACAAGTGTAATTTGGGACAATTTTTATAAAAGCCAAGAAGACAAAGGGCTGCAGGTTCACAGCACAGGGCAGGGAGAAAAGCAACTCTATCATTCAGAAGAGCAGTTGAGGCAGCCACTAACACCAGGGTTCAAAGCTTTCTCAGCTCATCATGCCCACAGATGGCATCACTCTTGATTTTCTCCTGCTGTTGTTGTTCCTGTCCATGGGCTGAAGCATTCGTTGAGTCAGAGAGAAGGCCACCATAACCACCTAATTAGGGCATCCTAATTGACACGTCTCTGAAGATCTCTTCTCCCATCTGACTAACAATCTATTTAAAAAAACCAAGGTAATTTCTGGAGTGATACAAGGCAATCCACAGCAGGATGAGATACATCTGTTCAAACCTCCTTCCACTAACAAAGAATCAGTGACCAGGTCCTAGACATGCCCAGTAAATCCTCTGAGAAGGAGACTACTGAGTCTAAAACGGATCAACAGATCTTTCACTGATTTTGCCCCAAAAGGATAGAATTCATTTCGGGTTGAGTGAGTCACCACCTTCAAATCGTAAGAATTTTTTTTCCCATTTCACCAGGAAAACAAAACAACACAAAAATATTTGTTATGTATACCAACAGGTTGAAGTCTTAATTTTTGGGTTATGAAGATGAAAGAATCAGCTACAGAGTCCTAGGACGCAGAGCACTGGCTGCTGACACAGAAATGGAGGTGCATATGTGTCGCACCTCTTTTCACCCATTC